>NW_026630871.1:0-1322 GCF_030028575.1 Malurus melanocephalus
GGAGGTAAACTGGAATATATCCATCTTGTGCATAAAACATGTTTTCCAGTTCATAAAGATGTAGTAAATCTCATGAGACAGACCTTCAGTTTGTTTAAAGAAGCTAAATTTGTTGTAGTTCGGATGAAAATATGTGCAATATTATTTCATTTTTGAGTCACATTTTTTTCTGGGTTGAATTAAAAAAGTCATGCAAAACCACCACCCTCCCTCAAGAAACCCCCTCCCCCCCAAAAAAAAACAACCACCCCTAAATATCACCCCAAAAAACAAAAGCAAACCGAACCAAAAAACAAGCAAAACAAACTCCAACAACAAAAAAATCCATAAAAAAACCCCAAAACAATACCCAAAAAAAACATAAAAAAATCTCCAAAACGTGTATAATTTTCCATTCTGTTCTTACTAGCTTGTTACACCCAAGTTACAGAAAAGGTTAGCTTTTTTTTTTTTTTTTTTTATTTTTCATACTCAAAACTTTTAAAGGTAAAAGAATGATAAACCTAATAGCTGCCTTCAAGAAGAGATTTTCCATTTGACCACCTGGACACAAGGCTTTCAGAGAAGGCCGAACTGATTCTAAAACTTCTGATTTTAATTTTGTTTTCCGCTTCACCCTTTTTAGCAGTTTGTTTTTGGGTTTTTGAGATTTTCTGTTCTCTTGATCTAAAATATTGATAAAAGAAAAAAAAAATTGACTTACTACTGGCTGGAGTATTATTAACAAGGAAATAGGAAATATTCATAGCATCAACTTAAGGACAATGTTCTGTCTTTGAATTAGAGTTAAAGGTCTGAATTGTGATATTCTTATAAATATTTACTGCACTGCTTTTTAAAATGAGTACTGTGCATGTAAAACATTAGTTTTTATCTTAATAATATCTTCAATAGAATGGATTGTCTCTCTTTTAAATTATTGTACMTTTTTTGCCAGGATGGAAATCGAAACATTTTTTTCTTGACGCTTAAGAGACTGAAATCTCTAGGATTGAAACTTCTGGCAGATATACTGTATTTGACTTTTCTGAAGGAAAATTTGACTCTTAAAATGAAAAAACCCGCTCTCTCTTAGTGATGTGAGAGATAAGTCTGGATAACAAAATTTATAAAAACTCTTCTTTATTGTGCAGGAAGTGTTTTAAAATCACAACTGTAAAACATTTTTTAATTTTAAAATCACTATAAGACTGCAAGCACAGCATAGCCAGGATGTGCTGTGACCCMAAATTTTCCAGGCATCTTTGGGATTTGTACTGACTCTTCATTGTTGGAATGAGCATCATTTCTCAGTTTTAAAAGCAACTTTTTATGTTTCTTCC
>NW_026630872.1:0-1268 GCF_030028575.1 Malurus melanocephalus
TGTGTGTGTGTGTTTGTGTGAGTGCCACACTGCCAGGTGCTTGAATATGAGTGTGTGTTTGAGTGTGAGTGGGTGTATTTGAGCATGAGTGTGTGTGTCTGTGTGTTAGTGTATGTTTGAGTGTGAGCATGTGAGTGTGAGTGTGTGTGTGTGCATGTGTGTGTGTTTAAGTGCCACACTGCCAAGTGCTTGAGTGTGTGTGTTTGAATGTGTGAGCATGTGTGTGTCTGTGTTTGAGTGTGTTTGAGTGTGAGTGTGTGAGTGTGAGTGTATGTTTGAGTGTGTGTGTTCAAAGGTGAGTGTGTGAGTGCTTGAGTGAGTGTGTGTTTGAATGTGAGTGTGAGCATGTGTGTGTCTGTGTGTTTGAGTGTGTTTGAGTGTGAGTGTATGTTTGAGTGTGTGTGTTCGAATCTGAGTGTGTGAGTGCTTGAGTGTGTGTGTGTTTGAACGTGAGAGTGTGTATTTGAGCATGAATGTGTGTGTCTGTGTGTTAGAGTATGTTTGAGTGAATGTTTAAGCGTGTGTGTGTGCATGTGAGTGCCACACTGCCAAGTGCTTGAGTGAGTGTGAGCATGTGTGTCTGTGTGTTTGAGTTGTGTGTGTTAGTGTGTGTTTGAGTGTGTTTCAGTGTGAGTGTGTGTGTATGTTTGAGTGTGTGTGTTCGAATGTGAGTGTGTGTTTGAGTGCTTGAGTGAGTGTGTGTTTGAGTGTGAGTGTGTGCATGTGTGTGTGTTTGAGTGCCACACTGCCAAGTGCTTGTGTGTCTGTGTGTTTGAATGTGAGTGTGTCTGTGTGTTTGAGTGTGTGTGTTAGTGTGTGTTTGAGTGTGAATGTGAGTGTATATTTGAGTGTGAGTGTGTGACTGCATGTGTGTGTGTTTGAGTACCACACTGCTAAATGCTTGAGTGTTAGTGTGTGTTTGTGTGTGTGTCTGTGTGTGTGTGTGCACACATTGCACCAGGGCAGGTTCTCTCCCTCACTTGTGTCACACACACACATATGTGTGCACGCTCATGCCTGCACACGTGTCACGCCTGCACACACATTACGCAGGGACAGCAGTGCCCATGTGCAGGCATGTGTGCGTGCATGTACATGTGTGTTCACACACATCTGTTCACACGTGCGCATTTGGCACGAGGGCGGGAGCTCTCACTCATATGTGTGCACACTGAAGCGAGTTCCCTGGCTAAGAGGACGCTGCTCCCCCTCTTTCTGCACCCCCAACCCCGCCCTGATCCCCCCAATCCCCTCTTCACACCCCCCAT
>NW_026630873.1:0-1242 GCF_030028575.1 Malurus melanocephalus
GGGGGGGGTGGGACCCCCGACCCACAAATGGGATGGGTATGGGGGAGTGGGACCCCCGACCCAAAATTGGGGGAAGCTTTGGGGGGGTTGAGACCCCCGACCCAAAATTGGGATGGGTATGGGGGATTGAGACCCCCGACCCACAAATGGGATGGGTATGGGGGAGTGGGACCCCCGACCCACAATTGGGGGAGGCTCTGGGGGGGGTGGGACCCCCGACCCACAAATGGGATGGGTATGGGGGAGTGGGACCCCCGACACACAATTGGGGGGCGAACGGGACCCCCGACCCACAATTGGGGTCGGTCCCTGGGGGGTGTGGGACCCCCGACCCAAAATTCGGGGGGGTCTGGGACCCCTGACTCAGAACTGTAGGGGGTCCCTGGTGGGGGGCACGGGGGGGCTGGGACCCCTGACCCTGTCCCTGTCCCCATCCCTGTCCCCTCCCTGTCCCTGTCCCTGTCCCTCTCCCTGTCCCCATCCCTGTCCCATCCCTGTCCCCATCCCTGTCCCATCCCTGTCCCTGTCCCCATCCCTGTCCCTGTCCCTAGCCCAGGGATGTCCCTGACCCTGTCCCTGTCCCTGACCCCATCCCTGTCCCCTGTCCCCGCAGGTCCCCGTCCCCTTTTCCCCTGTCCCCATCCCTGACCCTGTCCCTGTCCCTTCACGCAGGTCGCTGTCCCATCCCTGTCCCTGTCCCATCCCTGTCCCATCCCTGTCCCTGTTCCTGTCCCTGTCCCTGACCCTGTCCCTGTCCCCTCACGCAGGTCGCTGTCCCATCCCTGTCCCTGTCCCATCCCTGTCCCCATCCCTGTCCCTGTCCCATCCCCGTCCCTGTCCCCTGACCCTGTCCCATTCCTGTCCCTGACCCCTCCCACAGGTCGCTGTCCCCATCCCTGTCCCCTGTCCCTGTTCCTGTCCCTGTCCCTGTCCCTGACGCTGTCCCTGTCCCCTCCCGCAGGTCGCTGTCCCCATCCCTGTCCCCTGTCCCTGTCCCATTCCTGTCCCTGACCCCTCCCGCAGGTCGCTGTCCCCATCCCTGTCCCCTGTCCCTGTCCCTGACCCTGTCCCTGTCCCCTCCCGCAGGTCGCTGTCCCCAGCCCGGCGGAGGCGCACGGTGGTGGCGGTGGCCGCGGTGACCTTGGCGGGTGGCTCAGTGGCCCTGGGTTACGCGCTGGCCGAGCCCCCCCAGCGGCGCCGGGCGCGGCTGCTGCTCCAGGGGGTGGGGCGCTTCTTCAGGTG
>NW_026630874.1:0-1288 GCF_030028575.1 Malurus melanocephalus
ACCTTTCCTTTCCCTTTCCTTTGGAGTCTCCACAAATGTCTTTATCCCATGGCTTAGCTCATCCCTAATGCCCCTGTAGTGGGCACTGCTGAGGATGCATCTGGAATGCTGGGCTCAGGTTTGGGAGCACCATGGAGCCAGGAGGGCTGTAGGGAAAGGGGACTGGGACAGCTGCCCCGTGCCTGGAGCTCTGCCAGCCCTAGGGCCCAGAGCACCTGGGTGACACCAAATCCCACCTGGAACACGGCATGAAATGGTCATCAGTGCACTCTCGATGCATTTCTTAACCCCAAAAAAGGAAGCCATTGAAAAGTGGAATTAAAAACAACCCCCACTGGAGGGCAGCGTTGGCTGCCACAATTCCTGTCAGTTTTTCTTGACCCCGAGGGTTTCCCCAGCCCGGCTTTTGGAAAGGCTGCCTGTGACAGATTAGGCACACACCCCACATGCTTTGACCTCATCGATAAGAATAATTATTTTCTCCTTCAGGAGGGACTTCCCTGCAAGTCTTGTCTTTGTCCATGGCAGTATCCAAGAGACTGCTGTGAAATGTGGCTGTGTGAGTTGACACAAGCAGGCAACTGAAGCCACCACAAAACCATGGCAAAGAGTAACTTTATTTCTGTACWTCGATGAGCTGTTCCTATATGGTGAAATGATGTGGAAAAGGGAGATAATTCCTACTTGTAAGCACAACTACTTTGGGATACCATCCTTCTCTCCACACTTTCACTTTCAAGGCTGGTACCACCCTCCATCTATTCTTTTGCAAGGCAGAAAAGCATTACTCTAAAAAACCACAAAGTTCTTCAAAGGTAACAAAAAAAAATTACAACTGTATTGAAAACAAAAACAAGATGCCCATACTTTGCATTGAACAATAAGAAAATAAACAAAACAGAAGCGTTTCTAAGGCTTCACAATAACAAAGAACTTTGAACTATTTACATCCTAGAGACCCAGTTAAAAGACATTGGATTTCTGTCTGGCTCACTGTAAATTCTGTCTTTTTTGGTTTATGAGGTCAGTCCGGGTGTTTGTCAGGTCACTTGGCTTTCTTCAGCAGAATATTCTGGAACAAAGGAAAGGAGAGAAATCATTTGGTTGGATTCATCCAACAGGCACATCTGGCAGAGGATAGTCAATGACTGGAGCTACTTTATTCCAGGAGGACTGGCAAAGCCTTTTRAATTGCAGCAGCCGCCTCTTTAGGGTGAGGAATTTTACAGCCTCCCAGCCACTCAGGCAGGCACATTGGGCTTATTTTCTTTTGCAAGTTTGCCCACAG
>NW_026630875.1:0-1229 GCF_030028575.1 Malurus melanocephalus
CCGCCCCGCCGCTCTGACTGCTGTGTCGTGCCCAGTGTCCCCAGAGCTGAAGGAGCGCAAGGAGGATGCGAAAGCGATGGAAGACGAAGGGCAGACGAAAATCAAGCAGAGGAGGAGCCGGACGAATTTCACCCTGGAGCAGCTGAACGAGCTGGAAAGGCTTTTCGACGAGACCCACTACCCRGACGCGTTCATGCGGGAGGAGCTGAGCCAGCGCCTGGGGCTCTCCGAGGCCAGGGTGCAGGTAGCCGAGGCTGCGGGGCCGCGTGGGTGCGTGTGCTCGGGGGAAGGGGCAGCTCGGGAASAGCCGGGAAGATGATGGGGAACAGCCCCAGGCTCCTGTCAGGGAGAGGAGGCAGCTCTCCGGCGCACAACTTCCCCCAGCAAATCTGCCAAGGGCCTCGCAGGGTTTCGCCTCCCCGGGATTTGTCTCGTCGCGCGTCCCCGTCCCTTCGTCGTGCCGTGTTTTATCCCGGCTCCGCCGTTCTTCCATCCCCGCCTCGGCCCTGGGGCTGCCGGGGGCTGCGTTCCCTGTCCCTGTGCCCGGTTCATCCACGGACACACCGATTCCCTCATGGATGTCGCCACCACAAACAGAATTACAAACCGCTAAGTGAAACAATGATAGATGGATTTATTTTCAGTCCGTTTCTCCTCGYAGTTCTTAAATGTTCAGGGAAACGGCACGGAAATGGAGAGAGGTGCTTTGTTCGGGTTTTTGAAATACAGAAAGTCTGGGATAACCCCAGCGTATTTCGAGCTTTCTCCCGCYCCGGGAAGCCGCGGCTTCTCTGGATTTAACCTGTGCTTTGCACCCTGCCGAAGTTTTTTCCAAGCGGGTTTCTGGGCTGCTTTCTGCGAGTTTTGTCGGGATGAGCCGAGGAGCGGGGCRAAAGGTGATCTCTCAAATGAGAACAAATGTAGCTGCTCCGGTGTATTTCCGTTCTGAAAATAAAAAGAAGAGAAAATGATGGTCATTATTTGTTTGAACACATGGAGCARTTTTAGGCCCCGAACATCTGCAGCTGGTAGAAAGTATCGCTGTAACAGATACTCCCCCTCAATCTTTGTGCTCGCAGGCACCATCTGCACCCAAGTATGCGCTCAATCCTTGGGGGGTTTCCCTGCATCGTGTAAGGTTGTAAGGACAGAGGCAGAGCTGGCGAGGAGAACAGAAAAACTCAAAATGAGCAGCTTTTGTCAGACCCTGAACCACAAAAAAAAAAAAA
>NW_026630876.1:0-1322 GCF_030028575.1 Malurus melanocephalus
AATTAAATTAAATTAAACCCCAGTATTTATGCCTTTTGTAGTTTTTTTGTCTGTTGGATCCAGACACAAAAATGCCATTCCCAAAATTTCCTCCGGCTCCTCGTTGGGAGGAATTGAATATCCTAAAGCCTCCTTCAGTCCCTGAAACCTTGGGAATATTTTTCTCCCACTCAGCTGAGCGGGAGGGCAGATTCCGCAAGGTTTAATAAAAACAAAAATGGCATTTCAGGCTTTGCTGAAGGAAAACACGGAATTCTGGCTTCCCTGCAACCAATCTGGAATAAAACAGGTAAAAATCGGTTATATCTGTTATTATTTAACTGATGTGATAAATCTGAGAGGCACAAATGGAGAATTCCTCTGGCTCCAAACCCCCTTCCTTTGTTGCATTTCTGGAGAAGGCAAACACCCCAAACGCCTTTCCCTCACTCCTACAACTGCTTTTCCCTCTCCAAAATACCCCAAAAAATCAGAAATTGCTCATGGCCATCCCAGAATGAGTCTCACCCCCTTGGGGATGTCCCATGGGGTCCCCAAATCAACACCCGGGAGCTCTTGAAGATCCTCAGCTCTCTGCGCTTCTCTCGCCGCCCTTTCCCAGCAGCAGGAAAAGCACAAAAAATCCTAAAAAACCCATAAATCTCTGATTCCTTTCGCAGTGGGGATGATGTTCGTGACTCTTCAGAGTGGCCCAATTTCCCGGTTTGAGGAAGGCAGAGGGTCATGCTGGAAGAGAAGGAGGTGAATTCAGAGCTCTGTCCCAGCTCCACCCCTTGAACTCCTCCAACTGCAGGGATTGGCTCGGCTTTGGGGTGAGTTAATTAAGGAGAGGGGAAGTGTGAGCAGAGAGGGAGAAAAGCAGCTCCTTTCCCAAATAATCTTCCCAGTTATTGTGTTTAAGGTGTTTATGGTGTCTGTGACACACAGCGGGGTTTGTTTTAATCACAYGAAATCCCCCCAAAGTCCTGGCCCYGCTCTGARCCCGCTGTGYKSCTGCTCCCRGGCTGCGTTTTAGGGWCASYRAAGCATTTTCATTTTAGGSTYYCTCTGARCCATWTTCATTTTAGGGTYRGTTAAACATTTCCGTTTTAGGGTTCTTCTGAACRATTTCCATTTTAGGGTCAGTTAAAYATTYCGTGTTTGAGGGTCTCCAAAGCATTTTCATTTTAGGGTTCCTCTGAAYCGTTTTCATTTTAGGGTCAGTAAACCATTTTCATTTTAGGGTCAGTGAAACATTTTCCCTTTAGGGTCACTCTGAACCATTTTCATTTCAGGATCAGTGAAACATTTTCATTTTAGGGTTCCTCTGAACCATTTTCATT
>NW_026630877.1:0-1321 GCF_030028575.1 Malurus melanocephalus
TAGGCCTCGTAGTTGAAGGTGTTGGTGGTGAGCGGCAGCTGGCGGCTGCTGCGGAGCATCTCCGTCCGTTCTTCATCCACCAGGGCCTGCGGGACAGGGGATGGGGTGAGTCTGATTCCCGCGGGATGGGATGTGTGGGATGAGCCCCATTCTTGTGGGATAGGATCTGGGGGGTGAGCCTGATTCCTACGGGATGGGATATGCGGGATGAGCCCCATTCTTGTGGGATAGGATCTGGGGGGTGAGCGGGATTCCTATGGGATGGGATCTGCGGAGTGAGCCTGATTCCTACGGGATGGGATCTGCAGGATGAGCCTGATTCCCCGGGGATGGGATCTGCAAGATGGGATCTGTGGGATGGAATCTGTGGGGTGAACTTGATTCCTGTGGGGTGGGATCTGCGGGGTGAGCCTCGTTCCCTTGGGATGGCGTTTGTGGGATGGGATGTGTGGGATGAGCCCCATTCCCGCAGGATGGGATCTACAGGATGGGATCTGCAGGATGAGTCTGATTCCTACGGGATGGGATCTGCAGAGTGCACCCCATTCTCTTGGCATGGGATCTGTGGGATGAGCCCCATTCTTGTGGGATAGGATCTGTGGGGTGAGCCTGATTGCTGCACAATGGGATCTGTGGGGTGAGCCTGATTTCTATGGGATGGCATCTGTAGGATGAGCCTGATTCCTACGGGATGGGATCTGCAAGATGGGATCTGTGGGATGGAATCTGTGGGGTGAACCTGATTCCTGTGGGGTGGGATCTGTGGGGTGAGCCTTATTCTTACGGGATGGGATCATAGGATGCGCCTCATTCCCATGGGATGGGATCTATAGGGTGAGCCTGATTCCTATGGGATGGAGTCTCTGGGATGAGCCTTATTCCCATGGGAGGGGATCTGCGAGATGGGCTCTGTGGGGTGAGCCTGATTCCTGCAGGATGGGATCTGCAGGATGAGCCTCGATCCCCGTTCCCGCAGGATGGGATTTGTGGGATGGAATCCATGGGATGATCCCCATTCCCATGGGATGGGATCCATGGGACGATCCCCGTTCCCACGGGATGGGATCCATGGGATGATCCCTGTTCCCACGGGATGGGATTTGTGGGATGAGCCCCATTCCCACAGGATAGGATCTGTGGGATGGGATCTGCGGGACTGGATCCATGGGATGATCCCTGTTCCCATGGGATGGGATCCATGGAACAAACCCCATTCCTGTAGGATAGGATCTGCAGGATGGGATCTGCGGGATGGGATCCATGGGACAAACCCCATTCCTATAGGATGGGATCTGCAGGATGGGATCTGTGGGATGGGATC
>NW_026630878.1:0-1258 GCF_030028575.1 Malurus melanocephalus
CCCGTCACCCACCCGCCCTGGTTTCCAAAATTTTTTTTATTTGTCCCTGTTTTCCAAACTTTGAGGCACTTAAAGGAATATACAGTGAGGATTTTTTCCATTTTTTAAAATAATATTTAATAAATACAAAAAATAAAACAATGTTTTATGCATTGAAGTGAATTTACTCTTCAGGTGCTTGGAAATAATGGGAGGATTTGAGGAGATGGGGGAGGTGTTTGCCTGGGAATGTGCAGAATCAGAGCTAAAAATCAAATTCCTTTGCAGAGACGAAAAGGAATTTTCTGTTCTGGGTGTTTTTGATGGTCAAGGGGCTCCCAACACCAGCTCAGCCACTTCCCCCCACACCRGGAGTTCTTTAATTCCAGTTTATTCCCAAAATATTAAGCTTTGACAAATTTTATGCGACGCTTTGTGCTTAACAGATCCTTTTCCCTGCATTATTCTTCCCTTCTAAAAGMAGAGCATTATTTAAAGTGTCAGCCCACAAAACTCCCATAAATAATGAGCTGGGAAGCAGRGAAGGCCACGGGCTTCAGCTGCTGCGAGAATTCCAGCGTTTCCCCAAATCCCAAAGCCCAAAATCRGCTCTTCCCCCGAAACATTCGCCACCAAACTTCTCCCTTTCGGATCCGATGGCAGAAATCGTCGGGAGTGCCCGTAATGCGATTTGTAAATGGTGTTGATTTACTCATCGCTGAGGCTTTTGGAGGAAATTGATTGTGTTCATTTTCTGCACCAAGCTGCGCGTTCGGAATAACCGCCGGAACGCTCGGTTTGAACACACATGCAATTAAACTAACGATGTTTTACAGCGTCCTAAATGAGGACAGCTGCCCGCAGCCTCTGTTTAGGTTTTTTTTTTTGCTGGTTTGGGTTTTTTTCTTTTTTGTAAATATTGGTGAAAATGATCCTTTTTGTGCAGCTTCGGCAGCAGTGGGTGCCCCCAGCTCAGAGCTGGCCAGTGGAGGAGGGAAGGATTGGAAATGAAAGAAAATTAAAAACTGTTCAGGTGTAAAATGGGGGTAAATCTCAGCCCTTTCAGGTGGTTTGGAAACACTCCAGGGGAAAGGAGGATCAGGCCCTGGAATATCCGGTGTAATTATGCAAAATGATATTATGAARAGGGCTTTTAATTGGGGATGTTCAACGGGACTTGAATAATTCCAGGTCAGGGATCCGTGGGGGAGGCTGTTGTGTCAGGGGACTCATCGTGGGCTGAGGAAAAGAAACATTTCAGGAGGTGTTTCCAGATGTT
>NW_026630879.1:0-1199 GCF_030028575.1 Malurus melanocephalus
ACTGAGTGGGTCCCAGGGGGGTATTTGCGGGTCCCTGTGGGGTATTTTGGGGTTCACTGCAGGGTTTTTGGGGGTCACTGAGGGGTTTTGGGGGTCACTGTGGGGGTCCCATGGCAATTTGGGGGTCACTGAGGGGCTTTGGGGGTCACCAATGGGTCCCAATGGGGTTCCTGGGAGGATTTGGGGGTCCCGTTGGGGTTTTGGGGGTCCCATGGTGATTTTGGGGTTCACTGCGGTGTTTTTGGGGTTCGCGGCAGTGTTTTTGGGGTCACTGCGGGGTATTTGGGGGTCCCAGCGGGGGTTTGGGGTTCACGGCGGGTTTTTGGGGTCCCGTGGTGTTTTTGGGGTCACTGCAGGGTTTTTGGGGTTCACCACGGGGTTTTTGAGGTTCCCGTGGGGTATTTTGGGGTCACTGCGGTGTTTTGGGGTTCCCGTGGGGTATTTTGGGGTCACAGCAGTGTTTTTGGGGTCACGGCGGGGTTTTGGGGTCCCAGTGGTGTTTTTGGGGTCCCAGCGGTGTTTTTGGGGTCCCGTGGTGTTTTGGGGTCACCGCGGGTTTTTGGGGTCCCGTGGTGTTTTGGGGGTTCACGGTGGGTTTTTGGGGTCCCAGCGGTGTTTTTGGGGTCACTGCGGGGTTTTTGGGGGTCACTGCGGAGTTTTGGGGTCCCAGTGGGGTTTTTGGGGTTCCTGCGGGGTTTTTGGGGGTCCCATGGTGATTTGGGTGTCACTGAGGGGGTTTGGGGGTCCCAGGGTGGTTCAGGGTGACTCCAAGGGGTCTTTGGGAGTCATCACGGGGTTTTGGGGGATTTGGAGGTCACTGAGGGGTTTTGGGGTCACCGCGGGTTTTTGGGGTCCCAGCGGTGTTTTTGGGGTCACCGAGGGGTTTTTGGGGGTCCCATAGCAATTCGAGGGTCACCACGGGGTTTTGGGGGTCACCAATGGGTCCCAGTAGGGTCCCGTGGTGATTTGGGGGGTCACGGCGGGTTTTGGGGGTTCCTGTGGGGTATTTTGGGGTCCCGCGGTGTTTTTGGGGTCCCAGCAGTGTTTTTGGGGTCCCGTGGTGTTTTTGGGGTTCCTGTGGGGTATTTTGGGGTCCCCGCAGTGTTTTTGCGGTTCACGGCAGGGTTTTTGGGGTCCCAGTGGTGTTTTTGGGGTTCCTGCGGGTTTTTGGGGTCCCGTGGTGTTTTTGGGATCCCAGC
>NW_026630880.1:0-1217 GCF_030028575.1 Malurus melanocephalus
GGGAGGAATGGGGAGAGATGGGGAGGGATGAGGAATGATCGGGAATATGGGAGAGGGATTGGAGGGATGGAGGGAGATGGGAACAATGGGAGGGATGGAAAGGGATGGGAGGGATGGGAACAATGGGAGGGATGGAGGGAGATGGGAGGGATGGAGGGAGATGGGGAGAGATGGGGAATGATCGGGAATACGGGAGAGGGATTGGAGGGATGGAGGGAGATGGGAACAATGGGAGGGATGGGAGAGATGGAGAATAATTGGGAATATTGGAGAGGGATGGGAGGGATGGAGGGAGATGGGAACAATGGGAGGGATGGAAAGGGATGGGAGGGATGGGAACAATGGGAAGCATGGGAGAGGTGGGGAGGGATGAGGAATGATTGGGAATATGGGAGAAGGATGTGAAGAGATGGGGAGGGATGGGGACAATGGGAGGGATGGGGAATGATTGGGAAGGGATGGGGAACAATGGGAATATTGGGGACCAATGGGGAGAGATGGGAATGATGGGGAGAGAGGGAAGGACAGGGAACAATGGGAGCAATGGGAAGGGATTGGGAGTGATGGGAAGCAGTTGGGAAGGGAAAGGGAACAATGGGAATGATGGGGAGAGATGGGAGCAACAGGGAACAATGGGAGGGATGGCAATGGATGGGGAATGTTGGGAAATGTTGGGGAACAACAGGAACAATGGGAATGACGGGGAACAGCGGGAATAATGGGAATGATGGGGAATGATGGGAAACGATGGGAATTATGGCAATTATGGGAATAATGGGAACCATGGGGAATGATGAGGAACAGTGGGAACAATGGGAATGATGGGGAACAGTGGGAATGACGGGAATGATGGGGAACAGGGGGAATGATGGGAATTATGGCAATGATGGGAATAATGGGAACAATGGGGAATGATGGGAATAATGGGGAGTGTTGGAGAGGGATGGGGAGAGATGGGAGCGACAGGGAACAATGGGAGGGATGGCAATGGATGGGGAATGTTGGGAAATGTTGGGGAACAATGAGGAATGATGGGAATGATGGGAAGAGAGAAAACAACGAGGAATGCAGGAAAAATAGGGAGGGATGGGAACAATGAGAATATTGGGAAGGGATGGGGAACGATAAGAATGATGGGCAGAGATGGAAAATAATGGGAATGGGATGGGAAGGGACCGCTGGGAGGGATGGGAACAATGGGAATGTTGGGAAGGGAT
>NW_026630881.1:0-1259 GCF_030028575.1 Malurus melanocephalus
AGGAGCAGATCCCACACTCAGTGACCATTATCACCATTTTTTGAGTGCTGATTGAGAAAAAGTGACCCCAAATTAAATAAAAGCAGAGAAAATTCCGTGTCTCACTGTTTATCCCAGGCACAGCTATAGGAGGAGGCCATGCTCAGATGTGGTGTTTGTGGTTCTTGTGGTTTAATATTTAGATTTTTTTTTTTTTTTGTCTTAAATGTATAAAGAAGTTGTGGCTCTTGGTGGGCAGGGTGTGACTGTGCTCCAGCAGCACTAACTGGTGATACTGGTGTAGCTCCTGCTACTGTCTGGAAGAGCTGGGCTGGTAAAAAATCCARTTTTATGGGATATTGGAAATGTTTTTGGCATCTCCTGAAGTGGCAGGAGGGGTCAGAGGTGTATTTGATAGATTTTCAGCATTCTTCACTGTGGAAGAGACTTCTGCAGCTGCTGCAGCTGCTCTGGCAGTTCCATCCTGCCCCAGGGCTCTGGACTGGCTCCTGTGTGCCTGTGGGGTCAGGAGCAGCAATTCCAGCTCYGTTCCTTTGTGTCTGGGCTCTTGGCAGATTTGCAGTCTGGGTTTGTTTAACTTGGCCTCCAGCCTTGGGGAGAAGGGCTGGGGTTRCTCCAGAGGCTGCAGCTTCCTCCTGTCAGAGCAGGAGCCAAGTGATCCCGGAATGGGCGAGGGGAGCGGGGTTGACACCCTCCAGGAGTCCCAGAATACAGAGGGAGCTCCAGATTTGGTCAAATTTGGGAACGGCAGCTCCCAGCCAGCCTTTCCTCCTCAAGTGAGAAACAAAGCCCAGTTCTCTGTTTAATTTTTAAAAATTTTAATAAGGGATGATAGGGGACAAAATCAGCAAAGCAAAAGTGACAGCACCGGCCCCACAACTACAGCCAGAGCTATGGCACAATTGCTGATAATAAAAACTTTTCAATATATTCTTTCTATTGCATTAACCAAATACATATTCATAAGCAATTTGACATCATATTCAAACATTTTCTCACACTGGTTTGTAAATTTTAGGGGCTGCTGCACAGTCACCTTGGTGCTCAGGCGCAGTTATTCTCGTCTTGCTCATCTGTTACTCCTTGATCCATCCAACAGCTTTCAACATCCACAGGACAGCAATTATTGCAATTAATTTAACTGACATTAGTGTGAAAATAACTCTAAGCTTTAGTGAAAGTCAACCTCCAGCTCCTCAAATACTTTAATTATGTCTACAAACCATTTCTGCAAAATCACTGTTACAATGCACAATACA
>NW_026630882.1:0-1275 GCF_030028575.1 Malurus melanocephalus
GGAACGGGGCCAGGAACGGGATGGGGATCAGGGCACACGTGGGACCGGGAGCGGGGTCAGGAACGGGGCCAGGAACGGGATGGGGATCAGGACCGGGATCAGCTACCCCCGGGAATGGGACCGGGACCGGGATCGGGGCACACGTGAGACCGGGAGCGGGGTCAGGAACGGGACCGGGACCGGGAACCGGGCCAGGAACGGGATAGGGATCAGGGCACACGTGGGACCGGGACCGGGGCCAGGACCGGGATCAGCCGCCCCCGGGAATGGGACCGGGATAGGAATCGGGGCACACGGGGGACCGGGACCGGGAACCGGGAACGGGGCCAGGAACAGGACAGGGATTGGAGCGGGGCCAGGACCGGGATCAGCCGTCCCAGGAATGGGACCGGGATAGGGATCAGCGCACATGTGAGACCGGGAGCGGTGCCAGGACCGAGATCAGCCGCCTCCGGGAATGGGATCGGGACCGGGATCGGTCACCCCCGGGAATGGGATCGGGAGAGGGATCGGGGCACACCTGGGACCGGGAGCGGGACCGGGAACCGGGCCAGGAACGGGACAGGGATCAGGGCACACGTGGGACCGGGAGCGGGGTCAGGAACGGGACAGGGGTCAGGACCGGGATCAGCCACCCCCGGGAATGGGATTGGGCTCGGGATCAGCGCTCACGTGGGACCGGGAGCCGGGCCAGGAACGGGATCGGGAGCGGGACCGGGACACGGATCAGGGACCGGGAACGGGATCGGGACCGGGCTCGGGATCAGGGCACACGTGGGACCGGGAACGGGGCCAGGACCGGGATCGGTCACCCCCGGGAATGGGATTGGAAACGGGAATGGGATCAGAACCGGGACCGGGATCAGCCACCCCCGGGAATGGGACCGGGATGGGGGATCAGGGCACACATGGGACCGGGAAGGGGATGGGGACCGGGAACGGGTCCAGAAACGGGATCGGGAATGGGATCGGGACCGGGACTGGGATCAACCGCCCTCGGGAATGGGATTGACCGCCCCCGGAACCGGGATGGGGACCGGGATGAGCCGTCCCCGGGATGGGGATGGGGACCGGGATCAGGATCGGGATCAGCCGTCCCCGACATCGGGACCGGGATCAGCCGCCCCAGGGAATGGGATCGGGACCGGGAACGGGATCAGCCGCCCCCGGGATTGGGACCGGGATCAGCCGCCCCTGGGAATGGGATCGGGATCAGCCGGGGACGCCTCGGAGCGGGCAGTGGGATCCGGTACCGGGCACTGAAGACCACCCGGA
>NW_026630883.1:0-1217 GCF_030028575.1 Malurus melanocephalus
CTCCCATTCCCGATCCCCGCACCCTGGAGCACTCGGATCTCCCGGCACAGCCCCTCCTATTCCCGATCCCCGCACCCTGGAGCACTCGGATCTCCCGGCACAGCCCCTCCCGTTCCCGATCCCCGCACCCTGGAGCATTCGGATCTCTCGCCACAGCCTCTCCCATTCCCAAATCCCCCCAATCCCCCCGATCCCCGCACCCTGGAGCACTCGGATCTCCCGGCACAGCCGCTCCCGTTCCTCCATCCCCGCAGCTCTTCCGCACGGCCCCGCGCCGCCGTGACGTCATCAACGGGCGCCACCCGCCTCCAACGGACCACGTGAGCGCTCTGGAGCGGTCACGTGACGCTGGCGACCGTTGCCGGGCAACGGGGACGGGACAGCGCGGCCTAAACGGGGCCCTGGGCTGGGCCTGAGACTGGGCCTAACCCAGGCCGGCCCGGCTCTCCCCAGCCCCTGTCCCCAACCGGGGATAACCTGGCTGTCCTCTGTTCCCATCCCAGCCCRATCCAGCTGTCCTCAGACCTTGGCCCCATCTCAGCCTGATCCAACTGTCACCAGCTTCTGACCCCAACCCCCATTCCTTCCAACTGTCACCAGTCACTGTCTCCATCTCAGCTTAATCCAACTGTCAGCAGCCCCTTTTTCCACCTAAGGATAGCCTGGCTGTCACTTGTTCCCATCCCACCCTGATTCAACTGTCACCAGTCCCTGTCATCATCTCAGCCTGGTATGGCTCTCCCCAGGCCTCCATCCCCAGCTCAGGACAGCCCAGCGGTCCCTTGTCCCCAACCCAGCCTGGTCCAGCTGTCTCATCTCCTGTCCCCATCCCAGGCAGGTCCAGCTGTCCCATCTCCTGTCCCCATCACAGCCTGGTGCAGTGTTCCAATCTCCCGACAATCAGAGAGCTGGAGCATTTCTCCTATGACTGTTGTGTCCCAAAAAAGTTTCTTCCATACAGTGTACAAAACCCTGATCCACAAACTGAACCAGARTRTTGGAATTATTTACAGYTCTGCACAGAAAAGGGGAGCTGATTTCTCCTTCTCCTGGCCTTGGTTGTTTCTCCACCTGTCCCTGGCCCGTTGGTTCCATGGTCCATTGTGTTGGACTTTGGGTGATATTTTATCCCAAATTTCTCCTTCCATTCTTTCTCCACATCTGCAGCTTTTGAGGCTCATTAAAGTGGCAATTAGTGAAATGTGTGGAACAGAACT
>NW_026630884.1:0-1239 GCF_030028575.1 Malurus melanocephalus
CTGGCACCAAAAACAGCAGTGAGGCACGTGATGCTACAATCTGTCCCCTGATGTCACAATCCATCACTTGGCAACATCATCCTCTGCCACCCAGTGATGTCACARTKSAATGTGACAATTGAAATATGTAAGATAAATACACATTATAAACACAAGGTCACAATCAATCCCCCAGTGATGTCACAAAGCACATCAAGGCTTTGGCTGTGACTTCAGCTCCTTCAGCCGCCCTTGCACTTCTTTTTCTCCAGTAAAATTCCTGTCAGAATAAACAACTCAGTCCTGATCACTGTTTTCCCCTTTGTTTCCACCTTAGATACATCTGGTCCCAAGTTTGGGATTTTGTACATTACTTAGGCAATGTCAAACTTGCAGCTGCAGCTACACCTACACTGATGGTTTGACTTTAAATGATGGTACTGACCCTAATACTGGTTATAAAAATCCTAAATGTTCTATAATTGGCAGCTGAATAAAGTGAGAGTGGATATATAGGTACAAATTTCAAATTCTGAGGGCTTCTTTGTGTTTTAATGTCATATGCTCACAAAATGTTTTTAAGGACATTAGAGCAGCAGATGTTTCTAAGAAAGGATCATGTCCTTTTAATGCTTCCCTCAGAGGGTTGTGACATCCAGGTTGATGTACTTTCTGCTGGGCTGCTGAGTAGTGATTTTTATTAGTGCTTCAGAAAATAGGAGCACAGTAAGTCTTGTATTGCTGCACATGAAACTTAGTCAGTAGGAATAAAGGTTCTTTTACGAGCGCATACTTATAATTTCCATTTAGACTTAAAATGACTTTTAAAAAAGAGGAAAAGAAAAAGAAATATTTTGTTTTTTTACTAATTCTTTGCAAGAAGAGTGCTTTCATGATTTGTGTTAGTAAAATTTATAAAGGAAAGCACAGCAATTGTGTTGAGTAAAGGACATACAGTTAAATCACTTATATTCTACTTTTTATGGCATGATTGAGTTGTGAATTACATTAATTTTCCTTGTATTTACAGGCTGGAACAAACGGTGGAGGCTCAGTTATATAGGACATGTCCATGGCTATAACTTTCTTTGTGCCAGCAAGGCTCCCTTGGATGCAGATTCACTCTCTGGATTGTGCTGGCAGAGTCTGAAGCVCTTCAGGCTGTGCTTGGAGCTCGAATGGACACCTGAGGATGATCCAGGAAGGGCTGGCTCCTCCCTGCCCCACATTAAAGCAGCAGCAAGGTCTGGTTAATAATGG
>NW_026630885.1:0-1286 GCF_030028575.1 Malurus melanocephalus
GAGCCTGATGGGCCTGGGGCTGTGGGGCAGGAGCCCTGGACCACCTTGGGTGGGGGCTGAGGAGCCCAGCTCGCCCTGGACCATCTTGGGTGGGGGCTGAGTATCCCAGTTTGCCCTGGACTACCTTTGGTGGCTGCTGAGCAGCCCAGCTCTCCCTGGATCACCTGCAGTGGGTGCTGAGCATCCCAGCTCACCCTGGACCATCTCTGGTGGGTGTTGATCAGCCCAGCTCACCCTGGACCACCTCGGGTGGATGGTGAGCAGCCCAACTTGCCCTGGATCACCTCCAGTGGGTGCTGAGCATCCCAGCTCACCCTGGACCGTCTCTGGTGGGTGCTGAGCAGCCCAGCTCTCCCTGGACCATCTTTGGTGGGTGTGGAGCAGCCCAGCTCTCCCTGGACCACCTTGTGTGGGTGCTGAGCAGCTCAGCTCGCCCTGGACCACCTCCAGTGGGTGCTGATCAGCCCAGCTCACCCTGGACCACCTTTGGTGGGTGCTGATCAGCCCAGCTTCTCCTGGATCACCTCCAGTGGATGCTGAGCAGCCCAGCTTGCCCTGGACCACCTCCAGTGGATGCTGAGCATCTCAGCTTGCCCTGGACCACCTTGTGTGGGTGCTGAGCAGCCCAGCTTCTCCTGGATCACCTCCAGTGGATGCTGAGCAGCCCAGCTCACCCTGGACCATCTTTGGTGGGTGCTGATCATCCCAGCTCG
This sequence comes from Malurus melanocephalus, assembly GCF_030028575.1. Classification (NCBI taxonomy): domain Eukaryota; kingdom Metazoa; phylum Chordata; class Aves; order Passeriformes; family Maluridae; genus Malurus; species Malurus melanocephalus. The sequence goes on from NW_026630885.1 coordinate 714, forward strand.
CCCTGGACCACCTCAGTCGGTGCTGAGCATCTCAGCTCTCCCTGGACCACCTCCAGTGGGTACTGAGCAGCCCAGCTCGCCCTGGATCACCCTGGGTGGGTGCTGAGCATCTCAGCTTGCCCTGGACCACCTTTGGGTGGGTAGTGAGCATCTCAGCTTGCCCTGGACCACCTTGGGTGGGTGCTGAGCAGCCCAGCTCTCCCTGAACCACCTCCAGTGGGTGCTGAGCATCTCAGCTTGCCCTGGACCACCTGCAATGGGTGCTGAGGAGCCCAGCTCACCCTGGACCACTTTTGGTGGGTGCTGATCAGCCCAGCTTGCCCTGGACCACCTGCAATGGGTGCTGAGCGGCCCAGTTCTGCCCTGGATCACCTCCAGTGGGTGCTGAGGAGCCCAGCTCACCCTGGACCACCTCCAGTGGATGCTGAGCATCTCAGCTTCCCCTGCACCACCTCCAGTGGGTGCTGAGCATCCCAGCTCACCCTGGGCATGAGGGGAGTGGAAGAAGCTCCCAGCCTTCTGCATTTTCCATCTTCTCCCTCCTGAGAAGCAGCAGCCAAAGCGAGCGAGGGG
>NW_026630886.1:0-1260 GCF_030028575.1 Malurus melanocephalus
CCCCCCCGGGCCCCCCCTCGGGCCCTGCGCGGCTCCGCGGCTCCGGCGCGCGGGGGAGGGGGCGTGGTTTGAGCAGGCCCCGCCCCCTCCGCCCTCACCACACGCCGGGGCCACGCCCATTATGGGCGGGGTTTCAGTTTGGGGGCGTGTCCCGAGGAAGGGCGGGAAGTTGGGACCCCCAGGTGCCCATTTGGGGGGGTCTTGAGGAGGGTCTGGCCCTTTAAGGGGGGCGGGAGAGGTTTAAAGGGAGTCTGGCCCTTTAAGAGACGGCCGAGGAAGGTTTAAAGGGAGTCTGGCCCTTTAAGAGCCGGCCGGGGAAGGTTTAAAGGGGGTCTGGCCCTTTAAGAGCTGGCTGGGGGAGGTTTAAAGGGGGTCTGGCCCTTTAAGAGCTGGCTGGGGGAGGTTTAAAGGGGGTCTGGCCCTTTAAAGGGGGGGTGGGACCCACCAAAGGGTTCTTTAAAATGGGTTCTTGCCCTTTAAGAGCGGCGCAGGGGAGGTTTAAAGGTGTCTGGGTCTTTAAGGCTGGTGGGATCCACCGAGGGGGTCCTTTAAAGGGTGTCTGGCCCTTTAAGGGGTTTGGAAGCCGCTGAGGGGATCTTTTAAAAGGTGCCTGGCCCTTTAAGAATGGTGGAGCCGCAGAGGGGGTCTTTTAAAGGGTGTCTGGCCCTTTAAGGGATTTGGGAGCCGCTGAGGGGGTCTTTTAAAGGGTGCCTGGCCCTTTAAGGGTGTTGGGGCCGCAGAGAGGATCTTTTACAGGGTGCCTGGCCCTTTAAGGGTGATGGAAGCCATAGAGAGGGTCTTTTAAAGGGGTCTCTGGTCCTATAAGGGATTTAGAAGCTGCTGAGAGGGTCTTTTACAGGGTGCCTGGCCCTTTAAGAGTGCTGGTGCCCACAATGGACCCTTTTAAAAGGGCTCTGTCCCTTTAAGAGCCCTCAGGGGCGGCTCGGCCCCTTCAGACCCGTGCCCGACCCTCTCTTAAAAGGGGCTGAGCGCGCCCTCATTACCCTGAACCGACCACGGTGGTCCCCACACTCCATCGCCGCTTTAAATCCGCCGAGGAAGCGCGGGGTCACTTCCGGGAAGAAGGCGGGGGGGAGCCAAGATGGCGGCGGGGCCTGAGGGGGTTCCGGGGGTCTCCGACCGCTCCGAGCCCCTCCCGGAGCCGCTCCCGGAGCCCCCCGGGCCCGCCCCGGTTTCCCCCCCGGAGCCGCTCCGGTTGCGGCGGCACCGGGGCCGGTTCCTGCTGTGGGAGGCGCGGGC
>NW_026630887.1:0-1210 GCF_030028575.1 Malurus melanocephalus
AGATTTTTGTTTCTTTACCATCACAGGTCATTTTGTATTTCCGCTCCGGGTCCCCGTGGAGTTTTTTCATGTTGTGCCAAATTTCCTTGGCCTCTTCCACGTTGATCTGAAACGGGAAAAATCCGGGAAAAGGATTGGGAAAAATCCGGGAAAAAAATGGGAAAAATACGGGAGAAATCTGGGAAAAATGCGGGGAAAATGCGGGAAAAATGCGGGAAAAATCTTGAAAAAATCAGGGGAAATCGGGGGGAAATTGGGAAAAAATCCGGGAAAAATCCGGGAAAAATCCGGGAAAAATCCGGGAAAAAATCCGGGAAAAAATCTAAGAAAAAAAACGGGAAAAATCCGGGAAAAACCCGGGAAAAACCTGGGAAAAATCCAAGAAAAATATGGGAAAAATCTGGGAAAAATCTGAGAAAAATCCAGGAAAAATCCGGGAAAAAAATCCGGGAAAAAATCCGGGAAAAAAATCAGGGAAAAAGCAGGGAAAAATCCAGGAAAAATCTGGGGAAAAATCCGGGGAAAATCTGGGAAAAATCTGGGAAAAATCCAGGAAAAATCTGAGAAAAATCGGGGAAAAATTGGGGGGAAATCAGGGGAAAAATCCAGGAAAAATCCAGAAAAATCGGGTGGAAATCGGGGAAAAAATCCAGGAAAAATCCAGAAAATATCTGGGAAAAATCCGGGAAAAATCCAGGAAAAAGTCCGGGAAAAAATCTGTGAAACATCCGGGAAATATCTGGGATTGGTGGATGGGATGGGCAGGAAGGGAATCCTGGGATGGATTAGGAAGAAATTCTGGAATGGTTTCAGGTAGGAAGGGAATCCTGGAATGGATTGGGTGGGAATTCTGGAATGGTTTGGGATGGAAGGAAATCCTGGAATGGTTTGGGTGAGAATCCTGGAATGGGGTGGGTGGGAAGGAAATCCCAGAATGGTGTGGGTTGGGAAAAAAATCATGGAATGGATTCAGTGGGAATGGAGTCCTGGAATGGGCTGAGAAGGGAAGGAAATCCTGGAATGGTTTGGGTGGGAATCCTGGAATGATTTCGGGTGGGAGAGGAATTTTGGAATGGGTCGAGTGCGAAGAAATCCTGGTTTGGGTTGGGTGGAAAGGAAATCATGGAATGGGGCGAGAAGGGAATCCTGGAATGTGTTGGGTGGGAAGAAATCCTGGAATGGTTGCGGGTGGGAAGGGAATCCTGGAATG
>NW_026630888.1:0-1216 GCF_030028575.1 Malurus melanocephalus
AAACGCTCTCCGCTCTGTTCCAGTCCTGTTCAAACTTGTCGGGTTCACTGGAAAAACCGCATTGCTCGGGATGAGCCGGCGCTGTCTGATGAGTCCGCATTTGGGAAACTCTCAGGCGCCCCAAAAACTCTGCTTTTAGGGAGATTTTGGGTTAAAAACGTTGGGTTTGGGTACAGCAGCGCAATTCAGGGGTTTGTGCCCTATAGGGCCACTCGCACGTCTGGATAAGGGGAGCGTTTCCCATTTCTTTCCATCTTTTTAAAGAATTCCGCACCTTTTTAGAAAGGGAAATGGGGAAAACTCAGCAATTTCTGGCTGAGTTTCTGATGCTGCTGATTCACTGCCAGCACTGAGCGTGGGGGAGTTTTGGGGTCAGGAGAGGCTTCTGCTCCTCTCCTTCTGTGGGTGGGCAGAGAAAAGGGTCTGTGGGGGAGGAAAGGGTTTATGGGGCAGGGGAAAGTGTTTATGGGGCAGAGAAAGAGTTTGTGGGGCAGAGAAAGAGTTTGTGGGGCAGAGAAAAGGGTCTGTGGGGCAGAGAAAAGGGTTTGTGGGGCAGGGGAAAGTGTTTATGGGGCAGAGAAAAGGGTCTGTGGGGCACAAGAAAGGGTTTGTGAGGCAGAGGAAAGAGTTTATGGGGCACCAGACACTCTGTGGGGCAGGAAAGAGTTTGTGGGGCAGAGGAAAGAGTTTGTGGGGCAGAGGAGAGAATCTGTGGCACAGAGGAGAGCGTTTGTGGGGCAAAGAGTCTGTGGGGCAGAGGACACATCTGTGGGGCAGAGGAGTTTGTGAGGCAGAGGAAAGAGTTTATGGGGCAGAGAAAAGGGTCTGTGGGGCAGAGAAAAGAATCTGTGGGGCACAGGAGAGAGTCTGTGGGCACAGGAAAGGGACACCGGGAATGGGGACAGCGGGACAAAGGGACACCGGGAACCAGCGACACCAGGACACTGGGACACCGGGAACGGGGACAAAGGGACACCGGGACCGCCTCTGGTTCTGCCTCTGAAAATGCGATCCACAAAGGGAGCGCTGATGCTGAGCGGCGCAAATCGGAATTTTGTCACCTTCTGTCACCTCCACTGTGCAATGAGCCGGGAGCAGCGGGAGCTGGGAAAGGAGGAGCTGTGTGGGGCGAGAAACAGCCTTGGAAGAGCTGAGCCTAAACCCAGCTCAGCCTAAACCCAGCTCAGCCTAAAATTCGGGTCCTTCTCCTTCCTCT
>NW_026630889.1:0-1319 GCF_030028575.1 Malurus melanocephalus
GGGGAGGACCGGGGGGATTTGGGGTTGGGTAAATTTTGGGGTGACTTTATAGGGGTGGCACCGCCGAGTTTTGGGGTTGGAGAGGATTTGGGGTGGTTCTGTAGGGGCGGCCGCGGGTAGAACCGGGGAGTTTTAGGGTTGGAAAGGATTTGGGGTGGTTCTACAATGACGGCTGCTGTGGAATTTTGGGGTTGGAGAAGATTTTGGGGTGGTTCTATAGGGGCGGCACCGCCGAGTTTTGGGGTTGGATAAATTTTGGGGTGGTTCTGTAGGGGTGGAACCTCCGAGTTTTGGGGTTGGAGAGATTTTGGGGTGGTTCTACAATGACAGCCGAGGGTGGAGCCGCCGAGTTTTGGGGTTGGAGAGGTTTTGGGAACTGCCGAGTTTTGGGGTGGTTTTACAATGGCGGCAGCTGTGGAATTTTGGGGTTGGAGAAAATTTTGGGGTGGTTCTGTAGCGGTGACACCGTGGGATTTTGGGGTTGAGAGGTTTTGGGGTGCTTTTGTAGGGGCGGCACCGCCGAGTTTTGGGGTTGGAGAGGATTTGGGGTGGTTCTACAATGACGGCCGAGGGTGGAACCTCCGAGTTTTGGGGTTGGAGAGATATTGGGAGTGACTCTGTAGGGGTGGCACCATGGAATTTTGAGGTTGGAGAGGATTTGGGAGTGACTTTGTAGGGGTGGAACCGCACAGTTTTGGGGTTGGAGAGGTTTTGGGAGTGACTCTGTAGGGGCAGCACCGCCGAGTTTTGGGGTTGGATAAATTTTGGGGTGGTTCTGTAGGGGTGGCACCGTGGAATTTTGGGGTTGGAGAGATTTTAGGGTGGTTCTACGGTGGCGGCCGCTGTGGAATTTTGGGTCTGGAGAGGTTTTTGGGTGACTGTTGGGGTGGCACCGCCGAGTTTTGGGGTTGGAGAGGATTTGGGGTGGTTCTGTAGGGGCGGCACCGTCTACTTTTGGGGTTGGAGAGGATTTGGGGTGATTTTGTAGGGGCCGCCACAGGTGGCACTGGAATTTTGGGGCCGGTGAGGTTTTGGGGCGATTCTTTAGGGCGGGCACAGGTGGCACCACGGAGTTTTGGGTCTGGTGAAATTTTAGGGTGACTCTGTAGTGGCAGCCTTGGGCGGCACTGTGGAATTTTGGGGTTGGAGAGGTTTTGGGAGTGACTTTGTAGAGGTGACACCACACAGTTTTAGGCCTGGTGGAGTTTTGGGGTGACTCTGTGAGGGTGAAACCACACAGTTTTGGGTCCGGAGAGATTTTGCTGTGACCGTCGCGGCAGCGATGCGCTGAAATCCCTCACCGCGCGTTTCCCTTTCAC
>NW_026630890.1:0-1225 GCF_030028575.1 Malurus melanocephalus
GGTGCACAGCACAAGGGTGCATACTGGGTAGGAAAAAAACAACCAACCAAAAAAAAAAACAAAAAAAAAAACACTTTTGAAAAAATCATAGTTATCAATACTTTTCATGCCTCCTAAATCAGAACTCCCCATGGAAAAGATTGCAATTTAGAAGCAGTAGCAATAGTGAGCAGTGCTGAACTTCTCCCTTCAGCAAAATTTTCTTTTATGCTTTTCTTGATTTGCCCCATCTCTGCACAGCCTTTCAAATACCCAGCTATACTGATCTAAAGTCTAAAGATGAAGCCATAAGCCTCCCCTCGTTGAAACCAGCGAAGAGAATAGAATTCCTGTGTGGCATTTGACAAGACTGTCTGTGTGTGAAGTCCCACACTGCAGTACCCAAGCAATTTGGGAGTGGGTTATCTTTGGAGCAGGAGGTACTGCATATGGGCTTATTAGTCCTGTCTGTCAGGGCTATGCTACTTTAATGTGGTTTTAAAGCTTCTGCGTCACATGCTTGYATCCTCGCTATACAGACTCAGCAGCTTGCTCCGAGCGCGCTAGAGTACGTCCAACACAGCCTTTCATTGTGAAGCACAGACATATTCCAAGAATCTCTGCTTGCCATTACTCAATTTGGAAAATGGATATGAGTAATTTTTCTGTAGTGAGGCTGGCTTTTAGCTAGGGAATTTAGGAAGCAGCATCACACAGTGATCATTCAGAAGCAGATGAAAAGAATCTTCTCCATCACCATTTTTTTTTCCTCTGTCAGCTTCTCTGGCAGGAAATCATGTCTCATTTTTAACAAATAGATTTTTTTAAAAGAAAAAGTGACTGCTCCCAAACATGCAGTCTTGTATGAAGGGGCAGAAAGAAACATTATTTACACATGGTGTGAAATGGAGTAATTTATGTGTTTTAATCTTGCAAATTATTTCAATCATATATTCAGGGCATATCACCATTGTCTGTCAACTTTAATTTCAGAAATTGGAAAGTATAATGGCTTTTCTTTTCACTTACAGGGGGGATGAATGGTATTGTTAGGGTTTATTTAAGGAGAAGCTGGAGTGTCTCCATGACACAGCATGCATGTCTGCAAAAGCCAAGAGTGGGCTCTTGCCCTCTAGCTCTGAGAGGAGAGATATTGCCAACAAAGATAAAAAAACAAAACAAAACAAAACAAAAAAAAACAAAAAAAACCAAAAAAAAAAAAAAAAAAAAAAAAAAGAGCAATAAT
>NW_026630891.1:0-1208 GCF_030028575.1 Malurus melanocephalus
TTTTTTAAAATTTGAGCAGCATTTGCTGCAGATTCTTGAATATTCCCAAATCCTCGAAATTCCGGGATCCAGCACACACCTGCAGGGCTTTTCCACTCTGCAGGGAATTTTCTGRTTACAAATTTCCCTCTGCAGGGAATTTTCTGGTTACAATTTTCCTTCCAGGGGGAATTTTTTTTCCATCCAAAAATCCTAAAATCCTTCCAAGCGCCATTGCTTTGATTTCAGGAGCTTCTTCCCATTCCTTTTGGCTGCTCCAGAAGTTCAGAATGGAGAAAATTCCCTTTGGGAAAAGGGAAAAATCCAAACAAACCCTTCCACAGATATTCCCTGTGGACCCTTCAGCTGCTGGAATTACAACCTGAAGAATTGCCAATGAAAACAACCAAATTTCCAATAAAAACAAACAAATTTCCAATAAAAACAAGCAAATTTCCAATAAAAACAACCAAATTTCCAATAAAAACCAGCCAAATTTCCAGTAAAAGCAACCAAATTTCCAGTAAAAGCAACCAAATTTCCAGTAAAAACAACCAAATTTCCAATAAAAACAAGGAAATTTCCAGTAAAAACAACCAAATTTCCAATAAAAACAAGGAAATTTCCAATAAAAACAACCAAATTTCCAATAAAAAACAACCAAATTTCCAGTAAAAACAACCAAATTTCCAATAAAAATAAACAAATTTCCAGTAAAAACAAACAAATTTCCAATAAAAACAACCGAATTTCCAATAAAAACAGATTCCCAACAAAAACAATTTAAGGGAATTATACCCCGAAAAAATTCAATAAAAAGAACCAAATATTCATTAAAAATAATCAAATTTCCAATAAGAACAACACAAGGAAAAAATCCCAAATTTCCAACAAAAACAAATTTCCAATAAAACCAATTTAAGGGAATTACGCCCTGAAAAAAAATCAATAAAAACAACCAAATATCCATTAAAACCAGCCAAATTTCCAATAAAAAACAATTTCCAATAAAACCAACTTGAGGGAATTGTGCCCTAAAAAATCCCAATAAAACCAACCAAATTTCCAACAAAAAAAACCCAAATTTCCAACAAAAACAACCAAATTTCCCACAAAAACAAATTTTTAATAAAAACAACCAAATTTTCAGTAAAAATAAATTTCCAAGAAAAAACAATTTAAGGGAATTACACCTTGAAAAAAATTCAATAAAAATTTCCTACAAAATT
>NW_026630892.1:0-1219 GCF_030028575.1 Malurus melanocephalus
CCTGGCACATGCTGGGCTTTGTGGACAGTCATGGCCTCAGCTTGTTTAAAAGGGATGGAGGAGGAGGAGGAGGGTCACCAAAGTGGTCAGAGGGCAGGAGCATTCTCATGGAATTGTGGAATTTTGGTTGGAAAAGCCATCTAARACCTTGAGTCCAACCGTTCCCCCACCGTGGCCAAGGCCACCGCTAAACCATGCCCCAAGTGCCACGTCCACAAGTTTTTTGGAATGTTTTTTTTGGAATGCTTTTTGGATGGGCATTCCAGCACTGCCCTGGGCAGCTGTGTCAGGGCTGGACAACCCTTTTGCATGAACAAATTTTCTTGATATCCAACCTGAATCTCCCCTGTCCCAGCCTGAGGCCGTTCCCTCTCCTCCTGTTCCCTGGAGCAGAGCCCGACCCCCCGGCTGTCCCCTCCTGTCAGGGAGTTGTGCAGAGCCCCAAATCCCCCCTGATCCCCCTTTGCTCCAGGCTGAGCCCTTTCCCAGCTGCTCCTGGTTCTCCAGCCCCTTCCCAGCTCCGTCCCTGTCTCTGGACACGCTCCAGCCCCTCAATGTCTTTCTTGCCATTCCCAGAGCTGGACATGGCACTCAGAGGGCCTTGGCAGTGCCAGCACAGAGGATGGTCACTGTCCTGGGGCTGTGGCTACACCAAGGCTGGTACAGGCCAGGTGTCTTTGCCTCCTTGCACACCCGGGCTCATGTCCAGCCGCTGTCACCAGCACCTCCAGCTCCTTCTCCACCAGCAGTTTTCCAGTTCCCAGTTTTCCAGCTACTGCTGGGGAGACAAGCTGGGGGAGCTGGGCTTTCCAGCCTGGGAAAGAGAAGGCTCCAGGGAGACCCCAGACTCCCTTCCAGTACCTAAAGGGGCTCCAGGAGAGTTGGAGAGGGAATTTGGACAAAGGCCTGGAGTGACAGGACAAGGGGCAGTGGCTTCCCAGTGCCAGAGGACAGGGTTGGATGGGATATTGGGAAGAAATGGTTCCCTGTAGAGTGTTAGGAACTAACACAGGTTTCCCAAGAAAGCTGTGGCTGCCCCATCCCTGGAAGTGTTCAAGGCCAGGTGGGACAGGGCTAGGAGCAACTTGGGATAGTGGAAAGTGTCCCTGCTGGGGACACATGGATGAGCTTTAAGGTCCCTTCCCAAAAATCTCTGTTTTGAACAAACCCCTGCAGCTGCTGTGGCCCCACAGCTGCAGCTCCTGGGTGGTAACTGCTC
>NW_026630893.1:0-1319 GCF_030028575.1 Malurus melanocephalus
GGATTATGGGATGGAGCAATGGGTGGGTGAAGATGGGATAGAGAGGTGCAAGAGTGGGAAAATGCAGGATGGATTGAGGGATGGATGGTTCCATGGATGGATGGATGGATGGATGGATGGATGGATGGATGACAATTGGATGGTTCCATGAATGGACGGATGATGATGATTGGATGCTTCCATATATGGGAAGATGGATGATTATTGGATTTTTCCATGCATGGATGGATGGATGGTGGTTGGATGTTTTCATGGATGGATGGATCGTTGGATGGATGATGATTGGACGGTTCCATGGGTGGATGGATCAATGCATGGTTCTAGTGTGAGATGAATGCACTGATGGGCACAGGACGAGATGGGGGATGGGTGGATGGCTGGAAATAGGTGGTGGCCCCTTGGGTGAAGATGGATGATGTATGATGGATGATGGGTGATGGATGAAGATTGGGTGATGCATGATGGATGATGGATGATGGATGAAGATGGATCATGGATGAATAGATGAAGATGGGCAGATGAAGATGGATGATGGGTGGATGGATAACAATGGAGGATGGTTGATGGATGAAGGGATGGATGGATGTATGGATGGATCCAGAGGTGGATGGATCCAGAGGCGCCATGCATATCCCATCACCATCTCTCAGTGAGCACCCACTGACATGGCACCCACCAATCAACCATGGACCCTTCCAGTGACCGAGTGACCAACATCTGCAATCCACTGCCATCATCATCCTTCATCTCTGATCCATCATTATCCATCATTTCACATACCGTAATTTTCCTCTTACATCATTATTCATCAGTCATCATCATTCTTCAAACTTCTTTGGTTCACCCTTCCATCCATCCATCCATCCGCCCATCCATCCATCCCTGATGATTGGATGGTTCCATGGATGGATGGATGGATGGATGGATGGATGGATGGATGGATGGTGAGTGTGATGGGCAATGATGGATGGCGAAGATCATAATGGTGAAAGGATGATGAGCGTTGCGACAATTTGTTGGAGGTTTGATGGATCAAATCAGTGATTGGTGGTTGGGTGCGCCAAAGGAGGGAGCAAATAAACAAAGGGTTGAAGGAAAAGGTGCAGGTAAAGAGCTGCAGTTGAATGGATGAGTGGACAGGAAGAGCTGGAATGAACGGCCCAGGAGATGAAAGTGTGGATGGACGTTGAGATGGACACACCCATGACCATCCCTTCTACATCACAGAGCCCGAGGAGCTGCCCCCGCCCTCAGAGGAACCGCAGCGCGAGAAACCCCAACCGGAGGAAGCCCCATCTGAGGCCCCCCCAGCGCGGGCG
>NW_026630894.1:0-1277 GCF_030028575.1 Malurus melanocephalus
ACGGTGAGCACCCGTCACGGCAGCGCTGCAGCGCTGTGCCAGGGCGCAGACAGAGCCCTGCTGATGGCACCACGGCTGCTGTGTGCCCATGGGCATGTGGGGTGTGCAGGGGGACAAATGTCATTGGGGTAAATCCCATCAGGGACAAATCCCATTGGGGTAAATCCCATCAGGGACAAATCCCATTGGGGTAAATCCCATCGGGGACAAACCCCATTGGGGTGAGCTCCTATTGGGGACAAATCCCATGAGGGACAAATCCCATTGGGGTAAATCCCATCACAGGGACAAATCCCATCAGGGTGAGTTGCCATTGGGGTGACTCCCATCGGGGACAAACCCCATTGGGGTGAGCTCCTATTGGGGTGACTCCCATTGGGGACAAATCCCATTGGGGTAAATCCCATCAGGGACAAACCCCATTGGGGTAAATCCCATCGGGGACAAATCCCATTGGGGTGAGCTCCAATCGAGGTGAGCTCCTATAGGGGTGAGCTGCCATTGGGGTGAGCTCCATCAGGGACAAATCCCATCGGGGCAAGCTGCCATTGGGATAAATCCCATTGGGGACAAATCCCATTGGGTGAGCTGCCATTGGGGTGAGCTCCTATTGGGGACAAATCCCATTGGGGTGAGCTCCCATTGGGGTGAGCTCCTATCGGGGACAAATCCCACCGGGGTGAGCTGCCATTGGGGTGAGCTGCCATTGGGGTGAGCTGCCATTGGGGTAAATCCCATCAGGGACAAATCCCATTGGGGTGAGCTGCCATTGGGGCAAATCCCATCAGGGACAAATCCCATTGGGGTGAGCTGCCATTGGGTGAGCTGCCATTGGGGTGAGCTGCCATGGGGTGAGCTGCCATTGGGGTGAGCTGCCATTGGGGTGAGCTGCCATTGGGGTGAGCTGCCATTGGGGTAAATCCCATCAGGGACAAATCCCATCGGGGTGAGCTCCCATCGGGGTGAGCTCCTATTGGGGTGAGCTCCCATGGGGGTGAGCTGCCATTGGGGTAAATCCCATCGGGGAGAGCTCCCATCAAGTGAGATCACATTGGGGTAAATCCCATCAGGGACAAATCCCATTGGGGTGACTCCCATTGGGGTGACTCCCATTGGGGTGACTCCCATCGGGGTGAGCTCCTATCAGGGTGAGCTTCCATGGGGTAAACTCCCATTGGGATGAGCTCCTCAGGGTAAACTCCCATCAGGGTGAGCTCCCATCGAGTGAGCTGCCATTAAATGAGCTCCCATCGGGGTAAACTCCCATCAGGGACAAA
>NW_026630895.1:0-1318 GCF_030028575.1 Malurus melanocephalus
AACTTTTAACCATTTGGGGTTTGCTGAAGACAAGGCACAAAAAGCAGGAAAAGTTGAAGCACAAGATTCAGATCCTGCTCCCTCTTTTAGGAAAATTCCTTCATGGGAAGGGCTGTCAGGGATTGGAGCTGCCTGGAGGGGTTTGGGGTCCCCATTGCTGGAGGTGTCCAAGGAATGTCAGCTGAGGATTGAGGACAGCTTGGACTCGATGACCTTGGAGGGCTTTTCCAACCTTGATAATCCTGGGATTCTCCATGAACACCTGGGAATTCCCACAGAAATGTGGCTTGGATTCGATGCTCTTAGAGGGCCTTTCCAACCACAAGGATCCTGGGATTCCTCATGGACACTGCGAAACCCCACAGAAATGTGGTCTCGATGCTCTTGGAGCACTTTTCCAACCTCAAGGATCCTGGGACACCTGAACACCTGGGAATTCCCACAGAATTGGATCCATGGCTTGGATCTGATGACATTGGAGGGCTTCTCCAACCTTAATGATCCCGGGATTCTCCATGAACACCTGGGAAATCCCACAGAAACGTGGCTTGGACTCGATGTTCTGAGAAGGCTTTTCCAACCTTGATAATCCTGGGATTCTCCATGAACACCTGGGAATTTCTACAGAAACATGGCTTGGACTCGATGCTCTTAGAGGGCTTTTCCAACCTCAGGGATCCTGGGATTCTCCATGAACACCTGGGAATTCCCACAGAAATGTGGCTTGGATCCGATGACCTTGGAGGGCTTCTCCAACCTTAATGATCCTGGGATTCTTCATGAACACCTGGGAATTCCCACAGAAACGTGGCTTGGATTTGATGACCATGGAGGGCTTTTCTAACCATGATGATCCTGGGATTCCTCATGGACTCCTGGGAAACCCCATAGAAATGTGGCTTGGACTGGATGCTTTTGGAGGGCTTTTCCAACCTCAAGGATTCTGAGATTCCTCACGAGCACCTGGGAAACCCTGCAGAAACGTGGCTTGGACTCGACGACCATGGAGGGCTTTTCCAATCTTGATGATCCCGGGATTCTCCATGAGCACATGGGAAATCCCACAGAAACGTGGCTTGGGCTTGATGCTCTGAGAAGGCTTTTCCAACCTTGATAATCCTGGGATTCTTCATGAACACCCGGGAATTTCCACAGAAATGTGGATTGGACTCGATGACCTTGGAGGGCTTTTCCAACCTCGATGATCCTGGGATTCTTTATGTACACATGGGAAACCCCACAGAAATGTGACTTCAGGGCTGGGACATCACTGCTGGCACCTCAGACCTTGGTGTCAACACGTCGTTGGCCATCAGGG
>NW_026630896.1:0-1220 GCF_030028575.1 Malurus melanocephalus
TAAAAAAGGGGGAAAAGAGGAGTTTTTGCAGCAGAACTCACCCGCATGGCGGTCTCGAAGGAACCGGCCAGGATGTGATCCACGGGCAGCTGGGAATTGTTGCACCAGGCCTGGGAAAAGGGGAAAAAAAAGGGAAAAAAAGGATGGGAAGGGATTCCAGGCACCCCAGAAATCCCAAAAATCCCAGAAAAAACCCCCCCAAAATCCCAGGAGAAACAGCACAAAGATTTTAGAAAAAAACACCCAAAATCCCAGGAGAAACAACACAAAAATTCCAGGAAAATGCAACGCAAAAATTCCAAACAAAACTCCAAAAAAATCCCTGGAAAAAAATCCCCAAAAATCCCAGGAGAAACAACCCAAAAAATTCCAGCCAAAACCTCCCAAAAATCCCAGGAAAAAACCCACAAAAATCCCTGGAAAAAAACCCACAAAAATCCCAGGAAAACAACCCCAAAAATTCCCAGGAAAAAACCCAAAACCCCCAGAAAAACAACCCCAAAAGCTCCCAGGAAAAAAACCCCAAAAATCCCAGAAAAAGAAAACCCAGAAGAGGAGGAATAAAGGAGAAAATTCCCATTTTTCCAAGGGAATTCAGGTTTTACCTGGGCCGGGCTGGTGCCTTTGGTGGGCGGCACAAAGAACCCGTCCTCGGCTGCTCCGGAGGGACCAGAGGGAACGTCCTGTGGGAATGGAGAGAGAATTCCCAAAATTCCCAAAATCACAGAGGATTCCCAGAGAATTCACGAGGAATCCCCGAGGAATCCCCAAAAAAATCACAAAGAATTCCAGAGGAATTCCCAAAGAAATCCCAAAGAATTCGCAAAGAATTTTCAAAGAAATCCTAAAGAACTCCCAAAGAAATCCTAAAGAATCCCCAAACAAATCCCAAAGAAATCCCCAAGAATCGCCTAAGAATTCCTGAAGAAATCCCAAAGAATTCCCAAAGAAATCCTGAAGAATTCTGGAGAAATCCCTGAGGAATCCCCAAAGAATTCCCGAGGAACCTCCGAGGAATCCCCAAAGAAATCCCAAACAATCTTTAAACAATTCCCAAAGAAATCCCAAAGAATTCCTGACAAATTCCCAAAAAATTCCCGAAAATCCCCAGCTCGTACCAGCTCCGGGGGCAGATCCAGATCCTCCTCCACCTCCCATCCCCCTCCTTCCTCGGGCCCTTTTCCCGTCCCTTCCTCTCCGAATCCTTCTCCGGCGTCCAC
>NW_026630897.1:0-1243 GCF_030028575.1 Malurus melanocephalus
CCTCTTCTGATTGGCTGACGAGGGGCGCCGGAGTGTAGAGAAGGACCTGGAGCGATCCCGCGGGCTGTGGGGCGGCTTAGGGGGGTCCCGGCGCCTTCTGGGGTTCGCTGGGTGCCGTGTTTGGGTTCAGGTGCCTCCTGAGGCTCCCAAGAGCGGAGTGGCGTGGGGGTCACACGGGGTTCCCCATTCCTCATCCGTCCCGGCGTTGGTTCTGCACCCGCGCGGGATCCCCCTAAGTCCCTCCCCATTGCCCCCGCAGTAAACGGGACCGGAGTGAGCTGAGTAGCTTTATTGGGAACACTGGGAGCAGCCGGGCGCGGGCAGAGTGACAGCGGGGCTGGGGGGGACAAACGACAGGCACCCCAAAATCAGGGAATGGAGCAGGGGGTCCCGGCCGGGTCCGAGGCCATGGGGAGGGGCTGCGGCCGCCGCGGCCTTAGGAGCTCTGTGGGCAGAAAAAGGGGGGTGACACCGGACTGGGGGATCCCGGTGGAGCACACACGATCCAGGGGAGGGAGAACACTACCACCGAGACCTCGACTCACCTTCCTGTGAAGGTAGAGTCCGAGCCCCAATCCCAGGAAGACGAAGCTCAACACGAAGCCCGCCCAACACGAAGCCCCTGATCCCCGTCAGCATCTTGCTGCAGGTCGTGTCTGGCGCCATCTCTGGGGGAACCGCAGGGATCGGGACACCCCGAGCCACTCCCAGCCCTCTCCCAATCATCCGCAGCCCACCAAGGACCCCTTGAAGCCTCTCCCAGTCCCTTCCCAGCCCCACCAAAGCCCCTCCTGTCCCTCTCAGGATTCTACAACCCTCCCAGGACCCCCCAAACCCTCTCCCAGTCCATTCCCAGCCCCATCAGGAATCACTGAGATCCCTCCCAGTCCCTTCCCAGAACAACCAACCTCATTCTGACCTTCCTTTTTCCATTCCAAATCTCCCTCCACTCTCTCCAGGCTCCCTCAAACTCCCTCCCTGTAACACCCAGCACCCTCAAACCCCCAGTTACTCCCAGCACTCACAAACCCCCTCCCAATGCCTACCAGAACCCCTGTAACCGCATCCCACCTTCCCAAATATCCTTCAAACCCTTCTGAGCCCATCCAAACCCCTGAGCCCTTCTCCCACAGGTTAACTCCAACCCCCTCCCTTTTACTCCCAGCACATCCCAGTCCCCCTCCCAGCCCACCCAGTGCCTCCCTTACTCCCCCGGGTGCTCTGGGGCTGGGTCACACCCCAG
>NW_026630898.1:0-1273 GCF_030028575.1 Malurus melanocephalus
AGCCGCGGTTTTCCTGCCAGGAGTTTTGGCAGGATCGTTTTTTTCCCTGCCAGGACCCCCAAAGCGGGAGGTTTCCAACCCAAAAATGYGGCAGCCGTTCCTGTCCAAACCTCCCGCGGGTGGGAAAAGCCGCTCCCCGTCCCACGCTCCGTCCCTCGGCCTCCGGGATCGCCCGGGGGATCGTCCCGATAATCCCGAGCGGCTCCCGGGTGTGCGGTGGGTGGGAAAAAGGGATACAACCCCATGGGAATGGGTCTGTAGGATTTCCACCGGGAAAATCCCATTCCAACACCACCACAGATGGGAGAGAGGGGGAATTTTGGTGGTGGCAGGAAGGTCCAGAGGCTGGGAATGGTTCTCTGGAGGTGGAGGAGTTGGAAGTGGGAATCTGTTTTCTCAGGATTGGGATTGGGCAAGCTCCAGATTCTGGGAATGGCTCCCTGGAGCTGGAGGAATTAGGAGTGGGGGTCTGATCCCTCAGGATTGGGGTTGGGGCAGCTCCAGAGGCTGGGAATGGTTCTCTGGAGCTGGACATGTCGCAATAGGGTTCTGATCCCTCAGGATTGGGGTCAAGGTGGACACTGGGAATGGCCCCACTGGAGCTGGAGGGGTGGGAGTGGGGCTCTGATCCCTCAGAATTTGGGGTTGGGATGGACCCTGAGCAGCTCCAGATTCTGGGAATGGGTCCCTGGAGCTGGAGGAATTAGGAGTGGGAGTCTATTCCCTCAGGATTGGGATTGGGGCAGCTCCAGAGGCTGGGAATGGTTCTCTGGAGCTGGACGTGTCGCAGTAGGGGTCTGATCCCTCAGGATTGGGGTTGGGATAGTTCTGGAGGCTGGGAATGGCCCCTGGAGCTGAAGGGGTGGGAAGTGAGGGTCTGATCCCTCGGGATTGGGATTGGGACAGTTCTGGAGGCTGGGAATGGCCCCTGGAGCTGGAGGAGTTGGGAGTGGGGGTCTGATCCCTCAGGATTGGGGTTGGGGCAGCTCCAGAGGCTGGGAATGGTTCTCTGGAGCTGGACGGGTCGGAGTGGGGCTCTGATTCCTCAGAATTTGGGGTTGGGATGGACCCTGAGCAGCTCCAGAGGCTGGGAATGGCTCCCTGGAGCCGGAGGAGTTGGGAGTGGGGATCTGATCCATCGGGATTGGGATCAGGGCAGCTCCAGACACCAGGAATGGCTCCACTGGAGCCGGAGAGGTGGGAGTGGGGGTCTGATCCCTTGGGATTGGGGTTGGGGCAGATCCAGAGGCTGGGAATGGTTCTCTGGAGCTGA
>NW_026630899.1:0-1318 GCF_030028575.1 Malurus melanocephalus
ACCATGCCAGTGTACGGAGCGCTGTCGGGCAGTGCCTGCATCCTGGGGGAGCTTCTGGTGCTTCTGGTCCCTGAAAGTGCAGAATGGCAGCCCCTGGCCCAGAGGCAGTCAGAAACCCAGCAAAGTGGAAACAGATTTATGTTAAAGAGTCACATTTTAGCAAGGAAGAGATAATTCAGGCATCGGAAGTAGAGCACACATCCTACAAGAACTGACAATTTCTGTGCAATGTATTAGTTTCTTACAGTAAATATAATGAAACATAAGATTTGATGTTAAAGTAAAATTAAATGTAAAAAAATTAATTTTTTTTTTCCTGAAAGTCATTTTAAAATAACGTAAGATCTATAACTATATTATAGATTACATGTTCTATCTACACTTTTTAAACAACTTTTCAGCTTCTGATAGATTCTATACCTGGAAATGTCTGAAGGAGAACAGCTCTGTCCAAACATATTTCTTATTGTTTCTGATCAGCGTGTTTTTCCACTAGCTAGGTAACCAGAAACACTTCCTTTCAGGTTTCTGGCCTTTGGACTCTTTTGTTTCAAGTAGAAAAAGAAATTGTGTTAATTGATGTTTATTCTAAAGAGACCTGTGAGACTCTGTCTCTTCAAGGGTGGACCAGTCCCTGCAGTCCAGATGCACTCTGTAACGGCTCCTGAAGCCATTTAAACTTGCTTTGTTCTGTTGTTGGACCACCTTGGAATTCTGCTTAGGAGATTGAAGGAGATTGAATAGGAGATTGAATCCTCAGAATTGCTTAATTTAAGACCAATTAATTTCTTTGTGTTTTGTCTGTATAAATATGTGAAAAGTCCAGTAAAGAACAATGTGTGACGGAATGATTTTCACTGCATAACCCAGGCAGGTATTGATGGAATGACTTCTATTGCCTGTGCTGGCCAGAACAACATCCTGGCCAGAATAAAGCAATGCCTAAATTCTCTAACACTGACAAGATGATGTTGGAGAGTTTCAGTTTTTCGTGCATTTTTGGTGACAATCCCACTGAGGTCCATACCCAACACAGGCTCCTCATGGACTCCTTGGAGGGGAGAATTGGAGTCCATGATTGCACAAAGACCTCTCAGAGACTCAGTATCAAAAAGAAAAATCTAAACCACCTTAAAAACTCAGAATATCTCAAAGAATTAATGAGCCCCAGTGAGTGTCAGAACAAAGCCTCTCAAGGGACTTGTTAGAGCAGATAATTGGAGGCCATGATTGCACAAAGCTCTCAGAGACTCCAAGGCAAAAGCAAAACCCAAAGTCCTTTGCAAACCCTGCAGTCCCTGGGAGCTGAAGGAGCCCC
>NW_026630900.1:0-1297 GCF_030028575.1 Malurus melanocephalus
CTACACTCGTAGGGCCTCTCCCCGGTGTGAATCCGCTGGTGGATGATCAGGCCAGAGCTGTCTCTGAAGCTCTTCCCACATTCCCCACACTTGTGGGGCTTCTCCCCAGCGTGAAGCTGCTCATGGACCACCAGGTCTGAGCTCATGCTGGAACTCTGGGTGCCTTCCTGGCACAGGGTGGGTCTTTCCCCCTCAGAGCACCCTGGGCTGGGTTTGGGGCCCTTCCTTGTGTGGGATATCTGGGGCTTTTCCTTCCCATTGGATTCCTGTGCCCTGGAGCTTCTCAAAACAGCCTCTTCCATGATGTTCTGCTGGGGGGATTTCTCCTCCTTCGTCTCCATCCTCAGCTCATTGCCTAGTGGAGGAAGGACAAGGAGAGGATGGCAATTGCCCCCGTGCCTGAGGGAAGAGGAAGGAGATCCCCCCCCAATCCATCCCCGGCAGGACGGCGTTGGCAGCGGGGTTGTCCTGCAGCCAGAGGTGATGCTGGGCTGGGATATGGAGGAGAAGAGTGAGGGGAAAGCAGCGGTGACTTCCTCCTCACCTGCCTGGGAGTCCTGGGACATGTTCCTCTTCCTTGCAGCCTCTTCCTCCATCCAGCCAAGGTTTGGGAATGGGAAATCCTGGTTTGGGGGAAAAAAAACAAGGTGTCAGTGCAATGGGTTGTGGGCTAATCCTGCCCAAGCCACTGGGTGCCAAGTGCACACAAAAGCCTCCCAAATACCAAGATTCAGCCCCCAAAAAAATTTCCAGGGGTTTCCTTTTCCAGTCTCCCCACCTCGGGGTAGAAGGGATCCCCCCTGCAAAGGCTGCTGGGGGTCCTGCAAGCACTGGAGGTCCTCCACTGTACTTGTTCCCCAACGTCCCCAGACTGTTGGAGGTCCTGGGAACCTCCAAAGTTCTCTCTCTCTGGTCTCTCCACTTAGGGGTTCTGTGGGTCCCACTTGGGGATGGCAGGGCTTTTGGAGTACCCACTGCTCACTTCTCACCTCAGTGCTTCAGAGTCTAATGTGTGCCCCTTTTTTGTCAGGTCTAAGATGTCCCCCTTTTTCTCCTCTGCAGGATGTTGAGAGTCCAGGGAATCCTGGCTGTCCCCTCCCTCTGCCTTTCCCACTTTGGCATCCTCGGTGTCACAGAAGTCACTCTAGACCCCCTCTAGACTCACCCAATCATTTGGTGATTGTCAGGGACTCATTTCTCTTTTCTTCTTCCCTCTGCTTTTAGCTGGGAATGTGTTGGGAAATGTCCAGCAAAGCAGCCTTTGCTGTCTGCTCTGAGAGCCCACAGAGCTGCTGGA
>NW_026630901.1:0-1286 GCF_030028575.1 Malurus melanocephalus
CCAGTAGGGCCTTGCACATCACTTGCAAGTCAGCAGTTCCCATGCCTTTGGCAGCCCAGGGGATCAGTATGAATTGTGTTCCACGTATGGGAATTCTGCAGGAAATCAACGCCCCTTCATTCCAGCTGGTCCTCAGAGATCAGAGGAGCTGGCAGGGGCTGGGTGTCATTTCCGAGGAGCTTAAGCCACTTTAGCACTGTCAGTGTGCTCGAGTTCAAGAGAAGAACTGGCCTGAGCACAGATGCACAGAGAGTGCAGTTCCCAGTGCAGGGCTCTGTGTCTGACCGCATTCCATAAGGATCCACACGCTCCAGATTCCCCAAAAGTGTGGTTTATTGAAGCAACAGGAGAGCAAGTTCAGGATTGCAGCTGCTCAGGGCATTGGCTACTGAGAGTTGATATGTGTAGCCACTGTAAGCTTAGTAAGGTAAAGATTATAATAGTGAGATCTATCTATCTATCTATCTATCTATCTATCTATCTATCTATCTATCTATCTATCTATCTATCTATCTATCTATCTATGTAATATTTACAAAAATGAATCTTCCAGCATCTGCTGCAAGGCAGTTGGAGTTGCAAAGCTCACGTAAAGGTATCTCTTCAGGAGAGGAGGAGAGACACATTCTGGCAACTGCTCCCAAGCAGGGAGAGACGTTTCCCCCTCCAGAGATGACTGTTTATTCCCTGCAGAAATATCTCCCTCCTCCTGCCCCTTCTGCCCTGAGGTTCTCTTTTTGTGCTCTAAATTTTGGCCTGTCCCAGTGAGGTAGAACAATCCCATGCTCTAGGTGAGGTGTGGTGACTTTGGCCACACATGCAGTACACGACACATGGTTTCCTTCACTGGCATCCCAAAGGGGGTGTATGTTAATATGCTAATGGGGCTAACGAAGATCTCTGTAACTGATGGTGAGAATTCTTAGTTGACAAAAGAGGGAGAATTAAAAACTTTGGTCCTCCTTATCATAGTCAGGCGGCCATAGCGGCTCTCAGACCTCCATCAGAGGCTCTTTGTGCTCAACCTTATCTCACCAATTCCCAGGATTTCTAACAAAACCATAGATGTGAGGAAGGTAGGAATGGAATTGCAGTCATGAAGAGAACATGAACTCCAGCAGTGACACTCACAATGTATGGACTCACACAGGAAGCCACGGGCAGAGCCAGAACAGGGCTGTGGGACTGGGCTGGGTGTCAGTCACTACTGAAAGACAAACAGGACACAGCAGAAGAGGAGGGAGGCCCTCAGCAGACCCTTGAGAAATGGCACACATTCCCTGTCA
>NW_026630902.1:0-1233 GCF_030028575.1 Malurus melanocephalus
TCCCAGTCCATTCCCAGTCCATCCCAGTCACCGTTAATCCATTCCCAGTCCATCCCAGTCCATCCCAGTCCCTCCCAGTCCATCCCAGTCCATCCCAGTTTAATCCCAGTTCCCTCTAAACCATTCCCAGTAACTCCCAGTTCACTCCCAGTCCCTCCCAGTCCATTCCCAGTCCATCCCAGTCCCCTCTAATCCATTCCCAGTCCATCCCAATCCATTCCATTTCTTACCCCATCTCAAGAACTCCCGCACTCCTCTGTCCCTCTCTCCACTATCGCGATATTCTCCAATATCTCCATTATCACGATATCCTCCGAGTTCTCTGATGCCGCCGATATCGCGATATCTCGGCATCGTTCCACTATCGCGATATTCTCCGATATCACGATATCCTCCACTATCGCGATATCTCGGTGCCGCTCCGATATCGCGATATTCTCCGATATCTCCACTATCGCGATATTCTCCGGTTCCTCGTTGTCGTGGCGTCGCTCCACTATCGCGATATTCTCCACTATCGCGATATTCTCTGATCTCTCCTCTATCACGATATTGTCCACTATCGCGATATCCCCCACTATCGCGATATCTCGGCGTTGCTCCGATCTCTCCACTATCGCGATATTCTCCAATCATTCCACTATCGCGATATCCTCCACTATCACGATATCCCCCACTATCGTGATATCCTCCACTATCGCGATATCCTCCTCTATCGCGATATCTCGCGCCCAGCGCCGCCACCAGCGCCACCAGTAAATCCAGTAACGCGTCCAGTGCCAGCTCCGAGCCGGGGGTCAGCGCCAGTGACCGCAGAGTCCGGTGGCCGGAGGCTCCGGCCAGAGGAGTGGACAGTGGGGTGGACATTGGGGTGGACATTGGAGTGGTCATCGCTCCGGACAGAGCTCCGGACAGCGGAGTGGACATTGGAGTGGACATTGCAGTGGTCATTTCAGTGGCCATCAGAGTGGTCATGGGGGTGGTCATCGCTCCGGACAGTGGAGTGGCCATTGGAGTGGTCATCGAGGTGGTCATTGCTCCAGACATGGCTCCGGACACGGCTCCAGACAGTGGAGTGGTCATTGGAGTGGATATCGGAGTGGTCATCGCTCCGGACAGTGCTCTGGACAGTGGAGTGGAGTGGACAGAGGGGTGGTCAGTGGAGTGGACACTGCCCCTGACCCCCCCCGTTCGGATACCGGACCCCTCCGGCCACCGCTTTGGCCACCGGAG
>NW_026630903.1:0-1258 GCF_030028575.1 Malurus melanocephalus
ACTAGGCCAACACTGGTTTTACCTCCCTGCTGATGTTTTTCCTGTCAAGCATGTGTATCACAGCAATCTTCTCCCAAGAATCAAAGCAACGAAACAGGAGAAAATGGCCTCAAGTTGTGCCAGGAAAGGTTTAGATTGAGCATTAGGAATACTCTATTCACTGAAAGTATTTTCAAGCACTGGAACAGGCTGCCCGGGTTAATGGTGGAGTCACTATCTGTGGAGGGATTTAGAAGCTGTGTAGATGTGGCACGTGGGGTTTCGTGGGGGGATTGGCAGTGATGGGGAGATGGATGTGTTCAATGATCCTAAAGATCATTTTTTCCAACCTAAATTATTCTATGATTTTAACAGGCACCTCACCCAAGCTGGTCTTCAGAAGTGTCCAAGACCAACTAGGACAGGACTTGGAGTAACCTGTTCTGCTGGACGATGTCCCTGCCCATGGCAGAAGGTTGGAATGAGACAATCTTTAAGGTCCCTTCCAACCCAGACCATTCCAAGATTTTATGACGATCGTTGAGGACGCACAAAGTCAGCGAGCACTTTCCAAATCCTCCACCCCTCATGTCCCAGCTGCCCCGACATTTAAGCACCATTCCTTTGAAACACTCAGCTCCTCGCTGTTGATTTCAAGGCCGGCTGACAGACCTCACAGCCACCTCACCCAAGCTGGTCTTTAGAAGTGTCCAAGACCAACTAGGACGGGATTTGGAGTAAGTTGGTCTGCTGGATGATGTCCCTGCCCATGGCAGGGCTTTGGAATAAGACAATCTTTAAGGTCCCTTCCAACCCAGACCATTACATGATTTGATGACGATCGTTGAGAATGCACAAAGCCAGCGAGCACTCTCCAAATCCTCCACCCCTCATGTCCCAGCTGCCCTGACATTTAAGCACCATTTCTCCAAAACACTCAACTTCTCGCTGTTTATTTCAAGGCTGGCTGACAGAGCTCACAGCCACCTCACCCAAGTTGGTCTTTAGAAGTGTCCAAGACCAACGAGGACAGGATTTGGAGTAAGTTGGTCTGCTGGATGAAGTCCCTGCCCATGGCAGGAGGTTGGAATGAGACAATCTTTAAGGTCCCTTCCAACCCAGACCATTCCATGATTTTATGACGATCGTTGAGGACACACAAAGTCAGCAAGCACTTTCCAAATCCTCCACCCCTCATCTCCCAGCTGCCCCGACATTTAAGCACCATTCCTGCGAAACACTCAGCTTGTCGCTGTTAATTTCAAGGCCGGCTGACAGA
>NW_026630904.1:0-1317 GCF_030028575.1 Malurus melanocephalus
GAGGTGATTTGGGGCATTTTGGGGTGACTTTGGTTTTGGGGTCATTTGTGGTGGTTTTTGAGGCAATTGGGGGTGATTTTGGTGGGTTTGGGATTTTGGGGTTATTTTTAGAGGATTTTGAGATGATTTGGGGCATTTTCGAATATTTTTGGATCGTTTGTAGTGTTTTTTGTGGTGATTTGGAGCATTTTGGGGTGATTTTGGGATTATTTTAGGATTATTTTGGGGTGATTTTGGCTGATTTTGGGGTAATTTTTGGTAAATCCATCCCCCGGGCCATCCTTGTGGGATTTTGGGGTTATTTTTGGGTGATTTTGGCTGGTTTTGGTTCCCTGGTGATTTGGGGATTTTTTTTGTTTAATTTTGGGATAATTTTGGCTGATTTTGGGGTCATTTTTCCCTCTCAGGTGGTAAATACGTGCCCCGGGCCATCCTGGTGGGATTTTAGGATAATTTTCGGATTTTTTGGGATTTTTTTGGGATTTTTTGGGATTATTTTGGGATCATTTTAGGATAATTTTGGGATAATTTCAGGGATTATTTTGGGATAATTTTAGGATTATTTTGGGATTACTTTGGGTTTATTTTAGGATGATTTTGGGGTCATTTTTTCTGATTTTGATCAATTTTTTTTCACTCAGGTGGTAAATACATGCCCTGAACCATCCTGGTGGGATTTTGGTGATTTTGGGGTCATTTTGGCCATTTTTGGGGTCATTTTGTCTGATTTTGGTTCCCAAGTGATTTTGGGATTATTTTTGTATAATTTTGGGGTAATTTTATCTGATTTTGGTTAATTTTTCTCTCTCAGGTGGTAAATACGTCCCTCGTGCCATCCTGGTGGGATTTGGGATTATTTCGGGGTCATTTTAGGATTTTTTTGGGGTGATTTTGGGAATTATTTTTAGGATCATTTTAGGATTGTTTTGGGATCATTTTTGGGTGATTTTGGCTGATTTTGGTTAATTTTTTTCTCCTCAGGTGGGATTTTGGTGATTTTAGGGTTATTTTTGTACAATTTTGGGGTCATTTTGTCTGATTTTGGTTCCCAGGTGATTTTGAGGTGATTTTGGCCATTTTTGCAATAATTTTGGCTGATTTTGGGTTAATTTTCCCCATTTTTTTCCCCCTCAGGTGGTAAATACGTGCCCCGGGCCATCCTGGTGGGATTTTTGGATTTTTTTGTATAATTTTGGGGTGATTTTGGCTGATTTTGGTTAATTTTTTCTCTCTCAGGTGGTAAATACGTGCCCTGGGCCATCCTGGTGGGATTTTGGGATTATTTCGGGGTCATTTTAGGATTTTTTTGGGGTGATT
>NW_026630905.1:0-1317 GCF_030028575.1 Malurus melanocephalus
GTGTGGGACGTGC
Source organism: Malurus melanocephalus (assembly GCF_030028575.1). Taxonomy (NCBI): domain Eukaryota; kingdom Metazoa; phylum Chordata; class Aves; order Passeriformes; family Maluridae; genus Malurus; species Malurus melanocephalus. Next base: position 14 of record NW_026630905.1, read on the forward strand.
TGCCAGGGCTGGGAGGCTCCACGGGGCCGCGGGGATTCCTGGGGATTGTGGATAAAAGGCGGGTTTTACTCTGCTTTTACTCCAGTTTCACTCTGCTTTTGCTCAGGCTTTGCTCAGGTTTTACTCTGGTTTTACTCTGCTTTTGCTCAGGTTTTGCTCTGGTTTTACTCCGGTTTTACTCTGATTTTACTCTGCTTTTGCTCTGCTCTTGCTCAGGTTTTCCTCAGGCTTTGCTCTGGTTTTACTCTGGTTTTACTCTGGCTTTACTCCGATTTTATTCTGATTTTACTCTGCTTTTGCTCAAGTTTTGCTCTGGTTTTACTTGGGTTTTACTCCAGTTTTACTCTGCTTTTGCTCAGGTTTTACTCTGCTTTTACTCGGGTTTTACTCTGCTTTTACTCTGCTTTTACTCAGATTTTACTCCGGTTTTACTCTGCTTTTACTCCAGCTTTACTCTGCTTTTACGCCAGTTTTACTCTGCTTTTACGCCAGTTTTACTCCGGTTTTACTCTGCTTTTACTCAGGTTTTACTCTGCTTTTGCTCAGGCTTTGCTCTGGTTTCACTCTGCTTTTACTCACATTTTACTCCGGTTTTACTCTGCTTTTACTCAGGCTTTACTCTGCTTTTACTCTGGTTTTACTCCGGCTTTACTCTGCTTTTACTCCAGTTTTACTCTGCTTTTGCTCAGGTTTTACTCTGCTTTTACTCGGGTTTTACTCTGCTTTTGCTCAGGTTTTACTCTGCTTTTGCTCAGCTTTTGCTCAGGTTTTGCTCAGGCTTTGCTCTGGTTTCACTCTGCTTTTACTCAGATTTTACTCCGGTTTTCCTCTGCTTTTACTCCAGCTTTACTCTGCTTTTACTCCGGCTTTACTCCGGTTTTACTCTGCTTTTACTCCAGTTTTACTCTGCTTTTACTCCAGTTTTACTCTGCTTTTGCTCAGGTTTTACTCTGCTTGTACTCCGGTTTCACTCTGCTTTTACTCCAGTTTTACTCTGCTTTTACTCCGGCTTTACTCTGCTTTTACTCCGGTTTTACTCTGCTTTTACTCCAGTTTTACTCTGCTTTTACTCCGGTTTTACTCTGCTTTTGCTCAGGTTTTACTCTGCTTTTACTCTGCTTTTACTCAGATCTTACTCCGGTTTTACTCCGGTTTTACTCTGCTTTTACTCAGATTTTACTCCGGTTTTACTCTGCTTTTACTCTGGTTTTACTCTGATTTTACTCTGCTTTTGCTCAGGTTTTGCTCCTGTTTTACTCCGGTTTTCCTCGGGTGTTTCTCCCTCTCACAGCTCCTGCCCCGCC
>NW_026630906.1:0-1317 GCF_030028575.1 Malurus melanocephalus
GGAGGCATTCCCAAACAGAGGGTGACAAAGGGGAAATGGCAGCAATGCCCTTCCCAAGATGACGACTTTTCTGAGGCAGACAAAAGGGAAATGGCACCAGGGCTCCTCACCAACATGGCGGCATTCCCACACAGAGGGAGACAAAGGGGAAATGGCAGCAATGCCCTTCCCAAGATGGCGACCGTTCTGAGGGAGACAAAAGGGAAATGGCGCCAGGGCTCCTCACCAAGATGGCAGAGTTCTCACACAGGGGGTGACAAAGGAGAAATGGCACCAGGCCCCCTCACCAACATGGGAGCATTCCCACACAGAGGGAGACAAAGGGGAAATGGCACCAGGGCTCCTCACCAAAATGGTGCCTGAGCAGAAGGAGACAAAGGAGAAATGGCGCCAGGGCTCCTCACCAAGATGGTGCCCGAGCAGAAGGAGACAAAGGGGAAATGGCGCCAGGGCCCCTCACCAACATGGCGGCATTCCCACACAGAGGGAGACAAAGGGGAAATGGCACCAGGGCTCCTCACCAAAATGGTGCCTGAGCAGAAGGAGACAAAGGAGAAATGGCACCAGGGCTCCTCACCAAGATGGCGTCACTCCCACACAGAAGGAGACAAAGGGGAAATGGCGCCAGGGCTCCTCACCAAGATGGCAGCATTCCCACACAGAGGGAGGCAAAGGGGAAATGGCAGCAATGCCCTTCCCAAGATGGTGGAGTTCCCACAAAGAGGGAGACAAAGGGGAAATGGCAGCAGGGCTCCTCTCCAAGATGGCGCCCGAGCAGGAGACAAAGGGGAAATGGCTCTAGGGCTCCTCACCAAGATGGTGGAGTTCCCACACAGAGGGAGACAAAGGGGAAATGGCGGCAGTGCCCTTCCCAAGATGGCGACCGTTCTGAGGGAGACAAAGGGGAAACGGCAGCAGGGCTCCTCACCAAGATGGTGGCATTCCCATACAGAGAGATACAAAGGGGAAATGGCGGCAATGCCCTTCCCAAGATGGTGCCTGAGCAGAAGAGACAAAAGGGAAATGGCAGCAGGGCCTCTCACCAACATGGCGGCATTCCCACAGGGGGAAACAAAGGGGAAATGGCAGCAATGCCCTTCCCAAGATGGCGACCGTTCTGAGGGAGACAAAGGAGAAATGGCACCAGGGCCCCTCACCAAAATGGCGGCATTCCCACATGGAGGGAGACAAAGGAGAAATGGCACCAGGGCCCCTCACCAAAATGGCGGCATTCCCCAGCAGCCGCAGGATCTGAAAGACGACACAGAAACAGCTCCAGCTCTGTCCCTCAGGATGGCGCTCCCCGGCCGACCACAC
>NW_026630907.1:0-1220 GCF_030028575.1 Malurus melanocephalus
ATCCCAAATCCCACATCCCACACTATCCCAAATCTCATATTCCACATCCCACATCTCACATCCCACACTATTCCAAATCCCATGTCCCACATCCCACACTATCTCAAATCCCAAATCCCACATCCMAMACYATCCCAMATCCCACATCCCCCACCCGGCACAGCCACATCACCGATACCGGGGTTCCCCCCGTCCTTGGGACGGGACCCAGTGGAGCAGCCGGCCCGGGACGGGGATCGGCTCCCCCCAGCCCTTCCGTGAGGGGTGGGGGTGGCACCAGGGCTCGGGGGGGCTCCTTCCCGAGTGTCACCTCCTCCTGGGGGCTGTGACCRCCCCGCTCCGGGGATGGTGACACTCGGCTTGCTCCCCGTTTTCCAGGCCGGGGGTCCCGGGGGGCTGCGGGAGGCGGGGGAGGGCGCGGCAGGGGAAGGGTTAAGGCGGCGAATGTGCGTGTGCAGCCCCTGAGCCCACCGCCCTCGTGCCCTCATTAATTCCCGGTGGCACCAGCCTGTCTGGGGACAGCGGGGACGGGGGACAGGGGACGGCACCCGCCGCCTTTTGTCTCAACTTYTGGCAAAGTTGGAGCGGAGCCGCCGGGGCCCCGGAGCTGCCGGTGAGTCCGCGGTGCCCCACGAGGCCCGCGGGGTGGGGACAGCGCCGTCCCCGCTGCCACCCTCGGCGCCGGCAGTGTCCCGACCGCGTCCCGCCACCCGCTCGGGGACGAGGACAGGAGGCTGGCGGTCCCCAGGGCCCCCCGGCCGTGTCCCCAGCTCGGGGGGCGGTGACTTTCCCCCATCTGGGGTCCAACCGGGTGGCACCGGCGGGATGGAGGCCGGGGAGCGTGGGAGGCTCGGGGTAAGAGACCGGGATTTGGGGGGTTTTGGGCAAACGGGCGGTGAATCCCACCCCAGGAATGGGGTGCGGGAGCTGGGAACGCTCCAGGAACGCCCCAATCCCACCAGAATCCAGGTATTTATGGGCGGCTCCATTGCCGGAGCCGTTGTGGGTTCCGGATGGGCGCGCGGAGGGCGAGCGAGGACAGTGGGGCGGAGAGGGGACATCGGCGTGAGGGAACATTGGCTGAACCCCCAAAGCCGGGCTGAGCCCCTCCGTTATCCCAAACTCAGCCCCGCTCTGTCCACGGAGCTCCAGGACCGCGCCGGAGCCGGCTGGGAGAGGAGGGAAGAAGGCCCAGCCATGAACGGCTCCGTTCTGCATGG
>NW_026630908.1:0-1316 GCF_030028575.1 Malurus melanocephalus
AGGCAGCAAATCCCCATTCCACTTGAAAGGGATCTCTAGGAGGAATAGGGCTCAGGGCTTGGTGAGCAGTTGCTTCAAAAATTAATAATTGCAGTGCTTTCACTTCTTGTGAATGTTTTTGGACTTTTTCTGAGGGAGATTGCAAATTAAGGCTTTCTAAATGGGAGATGATGTCCCATTGGACATCTCCCACCCCTTCTAATTCCCCTCCTCCCTCAGGGAGATCATGAGTCAGAGTGGGGGGGTGTTGATCCACTGGCTGTAAAGGAATAAGTGTTACTAGTTCCGCCAGGTTTGGGACTGCTGCTTGGAGAACCGGTCCGATAGCTTGTTTGGCAGCCAGGGCAAGGGGGTATTGTTTTAGGGAAGGTGTGGCTTGGAGCAACATGATGCTAAAGGGAGTGCCAGAAGACCACAGAGACCCTTCTGAGTCTTCTGACTGTTCAAGGGGTCTATGCGGCCTTTCTATAGGAGCTGCAACTCTAATTGTTTTTTGAAGGAGAATTACTGTGGGTTTTAGCGACTCTGGGAGGTCTCGAATTAGTGGGGTACAGGAATTGGATTTGGTCTCCTCCAGTGTRTGAGACTCRGAAAAGGTAGGAGGACAGCAGTTTTCCACACAGTTTTTTACTGGTATTAACTCTTTCTGGGGGCAAATTGTTTCCTTTTCCTCTGTATATTGTGGTAAGTCCACAATCTTTGAGTTCTTAAGATGTTCCTCTCTCAAAGCAGCTTGTAACAAGTGAACATTATTCCTTTCATCATCCAATTGTTTCTGCAAAGTTTGAACATGATTTCTTTCTTTATTTAACTGTTTTTGCAAAATTTCAACTAAATCTTGGAGAGATTGAATTATTGCTTTCTCTCCGCTAAACCGCTTCGAGCAGTGATTTATAGCTTTAAGGCTGGAAGTCATGTTTACTGAAGCAATTAAACAACTTTAGGGAGGAAAATTCTTAAGATGTTAACCCTATAATGGACGGAATAGAGATATTTATCCATTCAGTTCCCTAAAGTCAGTAAAAAATCTTACGCCAGCAAACAGAAAATTGTTCACTTCGCAAAACACAGCACCTAAGATATTTAAGGGTGCGGTTTTTACACAAGTCAAAAAAAAAAAAAACAAACCTGAAATCGTCAGACCGAGACTCAAAAACCAGGGACGATAGCCAAGTCAAAAGTTACCGAGTAGTCAAAACCAGAATCACAAATTCACAAGTCAAAAAAAAAACCAAAAAACTCAACAGCAATAGTGCAACAACAACAATATCAGAAATCCAAAATTCAACAACAAAATCTCAAGTCAACAACAGCAA
>NW_026630909.1:0-1259 GCF_030028575.1 Malurus melanocephalus
AACAAGCCACAATCACCAAACCATGATCACCAAACCGCAATCACTAAACCTTGATCACCAAACCATGATCATTGAACCTCCATCATCAAACCGTAATCACTAAACCTCGATCACCAAACCGCAATCACTAAACCATGATCACCAAACCAGTATCACCAAACCACGATCACCAAACCATGATCACCAAACCGCAATCACTAAACCTCTATCACCAAACCATGATCACTAAACCTCCATCATCAAACTGTAATCACCAAACCATGATCACCAAATCTCAATCATCAAACCGTAATCACTAAACCTCAATCACCAAACCGTGATCACCAGACTGCAATCACCAAACCACGATCGTGAAACCTCAGTTGCCAAACCACGACCACTAAACCACAATCACTAAACTTCAGTTGCCAAACCACAATGGCCAAACCACGATCACCAAACCGTGATCATTAAACCTCAATCACCAAACGGAGATCACCCAACCACAATGGCCAAACCATGATCACCAAACTGTGATCACTCACCAAATCGCCATCGCTAAACCACAATGGCCAAACCATGATCACCAAACCACAATCCGTAAACCTCAGTCACCAAATCGTGATCACCAAACCACGATCATTGAACCTCAATTGTCAAACTGCAATTACCCAACCACAACGGCCAAACCATGATCACCGAACTGCGATCACTCACCAAACCGTAATCACCAAACTGCAATGGCCAAACCATGATCATCAAACTGATCACCAAACCTTAACTGACAAACTGTGATCACCAAACTGCAATCGTCAAACCACGATTGCCGAACCACAATGGCCAAACTGTGATGGCCAAAACACAATCACCAAACCATGATCACCAAACTGTGATCAGTCACCAAACCACGATGGCCAAAACACAGTCACCAAACTGTGTTCCCCTAACTGTGATCAGTCACCAAATCACGATCGCTCACCAAACTGCGATCACCAACCCACGGTCACTAAACCGAGATCATCAAACCGTGATTGCCAAACCACGATCACCAAATCGCGATGGCCAAACCATGATCACCAAACTGATCACCAAACCTTAATCACCAAATCGCAATCACCAAACTGCGATCATCAAACCGTGATTTGCAAACCGCAATGGCCAAACTGCGATGGCCAAAACACGATGGCCAAACCATGATCACCAAACTGCGATCACTCACCAAACCGTAATCACCAAACCGCAATGGCCAAACCATGATCATCAAACTGATCACCAAATCT
>NW_026630910.1:0-1255 GCF_030028575.1 Malurus melanocephalus
AATGGGCGTGATCACAAATGGGTGTGGCCTAAATAAGAGATTTTAATAAAATGGGCGGTGTTTAATGGGGTGGGCGTGGCTTAAATGGGCGTGGCCCAAAGGTGAGATTTTAATAAAATGGGCGAGGTTTAAAGGGGTGGGCGGGGCTTAAATGGGCGTGGCCCCAAAGTGATATTTTAATAAAATGGGCGGGGGTTAATGGGGTGGGCGTGGCCTAAATTGGTTATTTTATAGAATGGGCGGGGTTTAATGGGGTGGGCGTGGCCTAAATGGGTTATTTTAGAGAAACTGTGGGGTTTAATGGGGGTGGGCGTGGCCTAAGTGGGTTATTTTATAGAATAGGCGTGGTTTAATGGGGTGGGCGTGGCCTAAATGGGTTATTTTATAGGATGGGTGGAGTTTAATGGGTGGGCGTGGCCTAAATTGGTTAATTTATAAAATGGGTGGGGTTTAATGGGGTGGGCGTGGCCTAAATAGGTTTTTTTTAGAGAATGGGCGTGGTTTAATGGGTGGGCGTGGCCTAAATGGGTTATTTTATAGAATGGGCGTGGTTTAATGGGGTGGGCGTAGCCTAAACTGGTTATTTTATAGAATAGGCGTGGTTTAACGGATGGGCGTGGCCCATATGGGTTATTTTATAGAATGGGCGGGGTTTAACGGGTGGGCGTGGCCCAAACTGGTTATTTTAATATAATGGGTGTGGTTTAACGGGTGGGCGTGGCCTAAAATGGTTATTTTATAAAATGGGCGGGGCTTAATGGGTGGGCGTGGCTCAAATGGGTTATTTTGTAGAATGGGCGTGGTTTAATGGGTGGGCGTGGCCTAAACTGGTTATTTTATAGAATGGGCGTGGTTTAACGGGTGGGCGTGGCCCATATGGGTTATTTTATAGAATGGGCGGGGTTTAATGGGGTGGGCGTGGCCTAAAATGGTTATTTTATAAAATGGGGGGGGGGTTTAATGGGTGGGCGTGGCCCAAATAGGATATTTTAATAAAATAGGCGTGGTTTAGTGGGTGGGCGTGGCCTGTTGGGTGCCCATTTCTCCCGGTGGGCGTGTCCCGCTGAAGCCCCGCCCATTCCCAGGTGGGGGCGGTGCTGTCAGAGCTTGGCCCCGCCCTCGGGGAGCCGCTGGCCCGGGGTCACCCCGGGGTTGTCATCGCCCTCCTCGGGGCCGTCCGGACACGCCCCCGGCTGCAGGAGGAGACCCTGCGCTGCCTCTTCCAGGTGGGACACGCCCCTTTTTCAGAAACCAC
>NW_026630911.1:0-1200 GCF_030028575.1 Malurus melanocephalus
TTATCAAAAGGAATTGATTATTTTCCATTAAATCGTGTGGTATCACCCTGGTAGTAAATCCCTGCAATGGGGCAGATGCTCCCACACAGATTTAATTTATCACTCCAAACAGCCAATGTAGAGCCATCCTAAGGGGAAATTTAGGTTCAAAATAGAAAAGTTCCCACAAGGGACAAGTGACAAGAAAGGAGGAAAGCACAGCAGAGTCACCCAGCAAGGACAGGAGATGGAGCAGAGCAGCAGCACAAAGGGGACTCTGGAAATTCTGCAGAGGAAAATGGGGCCACAGAAAAGAGCCAGAGATCCCATGTTTCTGGAACAGATGGAATAAGAACAGTCAAAAATCCAGCCAAAAGATGGATGCTGGTGCTGGGTAAAAATTCCCTCAGAAGAGGAGTTGAATAAACTCAGGTTATTTTCAAAAGAGTTGTCTGACCTTTCCAAAAGTCATCCCTTCAATCCTTTCACCTCAAAAATTACTTCCATAAGAAAGTTTTCCCCAAAAACCCTGTTTGAGCCCTCAAATGCAAACCTGCTGCTCTGTGTATGATCCCTCATTGCCACTTTTGTGACAAATCTTCACAGGAACATCTCTGTGTTCTTTAGAGATTCTCTCATGAACAGGCAGGTGCAGCCCCATCCTGTGAAACACTGCCTTTCTCCACCTTCCTGCATGGCAAACACAAACCCTCCTCCCATAAAAGCCTTGTTTCCACAAAGGGCACCTCACCTGGAAAAAAATCCTCCTGACCCAACCAAAAACCTTCCCCAACACCTCCTTCAGGGCCAGTGTGTGCCCAAACAAACAAATCCAGTGTTCCCACCTTCCCTTTTCCTGCTGCAAGGGCAGTTTATTTTCAATTTTCATCCCATATCCACGTCGTAATACACAGATTCCTACTCCTGCCTTAGTTATCTGTCCCTACCAACACCAATATCCTCAAAAAGTCCCCTTCCTGCAGCAACCTGTGTGCCTGGGACCAAACCCACCGTGGCACAGGGAAATGCTGTAAACACAAACCTTTAAAACACACATTGGGTCAAATCTAAGGTGAATCAAATCTGCTTCCTTGTTCCATGGAACACTGGAACCAACCATGGCACAGTCACAGCAAACTTGGAGGGCAAGGAAAGGGCAAGGAAAGTGCTGGAAAGGGCAAGGAAAGGGCTGGAAAGGGCAAGGAAAGGGCTGGAAAGGGC
>NW_026630912.1:0-1277 GCF_030028575.1 Malurus melanocephalus
ATCCACAGCTCTTAAAACCCTCCAGGAAAAGCCCTCTGAGACCAGAGCCAACCATTCCCCCGGAGCAACATCCACAGCCTTTAAATCCCTCCAGGGATGGGGACTCCCCCCTGCCCTGGGTAGCTGTGCCAGTGCCTCACCAGCCTTCTGCAAAGAAACTTTTCCTCTATCCAACCTGAATCTCCCCTGGCACAATCTGAAACTGCTTCCTCTTGTCCTGCTGCTCAAACCAAGTGACCTTTGGGTACTGAAGACTTTCCAGAGCAAACCCAATGTGGAGCTAAGGGACTTCACTCAGCAAGAATAAAATGACACTTCCACCTTTCYGACACACAACTTCAGCCTCCTTTACACCACAAAACCCACAACAATCATTTTGGTTACTTACTGAATATCTTGTACATAAAATACACACTAGYGAGGTATCAGCTACAGAGAAATCATATGGATAAGCCAAAACTAGCAAAAAACTCCATGAAACACAGCTAGAAAGGAAAACCCCCAGTATGTAAAGAATGTGGAATGCATTCCTCCGAGAAGGAAAAAGAGCTGCTGAGTGAAAAAGCTCACAAGATAATAATCAGCCCCAAAAGCTGAAAATGTCTTAAGCTGTCCCAGATAGTGCCAAGAAGGATACCTGGCTTTAAGGAAAACTCTGACTTACAGAGAATTTGTCCAGAGATGGCCAAATACAGCTGACAGAATGAGAAGTTAAATGGTTGGCAAGCAAGTCAATGGGTTAACGACTTAATCAACAAATCATAATCTACAGTTACCTCATGTATCAGGTCTTCGTGGGATCTAGTAATTATTGCAGTTGTTGGTACTGACACTATATTTACATTTGCCCTACAGTTTCAGTGATAACCTCATTAGTACACTAATGTTTCTAAATCAGATTGTAGAAAAATCAGCTTTTGGAAGTGTTGTGAGTTAAGATTTCTCCTTTTGTTTCCTTTCTTGAAAAACTTTTCTTTCTCATTTTATTACTAAAATTCACTAATTGCCGAGTCATTCTTTTAATGCCTGGACCATTGGAGAAGACCAAAGAATCTAGGTGCACCCGAAGAGTCTCCCTGGGCACTCCTCCTGCCTGGCAGGTTTTTTTGTTTTATCCCTCTCTTTAGAGAGAAAAAGAAGTTCTCGTGAGAGCGAGAGTTTTAAGCTTGGCAAGGGTGTGTGTGTGTGTGTGGGGCGGAGTGTAGCTTCACTTCCTGCCCTGCTGGGCTCGGGGGAGGATGGTGGACCTGCTGCTGCAGAATCCAGCGTCTCTGATC
>NW_026630913.1:0-1256 GCF_030028575.1 Malurus melanocephalus
TGGAATTCATGGAAACGAGTTGGAATTTATGGGAATGGGTTGGAATTCATGGAATCGGGATGGAATTCATGGACATGGGTCAGAATTCATGGAATCAGGAATTAATGGGAATGGGATGGAATTCATGGAAATGGATCAGAATTCATGGGAATGGGTTGGAGTTCATGCGAATGGGATGGAATTCATGGAATCGAGATAGAATTAATGGGAATATGTTGGAATTGATGAAAATGGGATGGAATTAATGAGAATGGGTTGGAATTCATGGGAATGGGTCAGAATTCATGGGAATGGGATGGAAATAATGGGAAAAGGTTGGGATTCATGGGAACAGGATGGAATTCATGGGAATGGGATGGAATTCATGGGAATGGGTTGGAATCCATGGCAATGGGATGGGATTAATGGGAACGGGATGGAATTCATGGGAATAGGTTTGGAATTCATGGGAATGGGATGCGATTAATGGGAATGGGTAGGAATCCATGAGAATGGGTTGGAATCCATGGGAATGGGATGGAATTCATGGAATCGAGATAGAATTAATGGGAATATGTTGGAATTGATGAAAATGGGATGGAATTCATGAGAATGGGTTGGAATTCATGGGAATGGGTCGGAACTCGTGGGAATGGGATGGAATTAATGGGAACGGGATTGAATTCATGGGAATGCGTTGGAATTGATGAAAATGGGATGGAATTCATGGAATCAGGATGGAATTCATGGGAATAGGTTGGAACTCGTGGGAATGGGATGGAATTAATGGGAATGGGATGGAATTAATGGGAATGGGATGGAAATAATGGGAACAGGTTGGGATTCATGGAAACGGGATGGAATTAATGGGAACGGGGTTGAATTCATGGGAATGGGATAGAATTCATGGAAATGGAATGGAATTCATGAGAATGGGATGGAATTCATGGGAACGGGTCAGAATTCATAGAAACAGATCAGACACCACAGGCAAATCTGGGAGGTTCTTTATTCTGGGCTGGGAAGGAAAAGCTTTGAAGGTTCTGGGAATTGTTGAGGTCTCACCACACAGTTTTGGTTCCTCTCTGGGTGTTTTTGGGGTCGATGCTGTTGGGATCCCACCTTGGGAGGCGCTTCCTGCCCATTTGAAGAGCAATTGTGCATTTTTTAATAGAATTTTTTAATGGAAATGAGGTATCCACACAGTTTTGGTTCCTCTCTGGGTGTTTTTGGGGTCGCTGCTGTTGGGATCCCACCTTGGGAGGCGCTTCCTGCCC
>NW_026630914.1:0-1265 GCF_030028575.1 Malurus melanocephalus
AGAGTAAACTGGGAATAAAATGGGTGTAGAGTGTGTAACATGGGACTAAACTGTGTAAAATGGGAGTAAACTGTGTAAAATGGGTATAAACTGTGTAAAATAGGAGTAAAGTGGGAGCAAACCGTGTGTAGCTGGTGTGTAAGGGATGTGCAGGGTCTTACCCCCGCTCCAGCTCCACCTGCGAGTAAAACATGAGTAAAGTGGGAGTAAACTGGGTGTAAACCATGTAAAATGGGTGTAAACTGTGTAAAATAGGAGTAAACTGTGTGTAACTGCTGTGTAAGGGATGTGCAGGGTCTTACCCCGCTCCAGCTCCACCTGCGAGTAAAACAGGAGTAAAGTGGGAGTAAATCATGAGTAAAGGGGGTGTAAAACAGGAGTAAACTGTGTAAAATGGATGTGAAATGGGTATAAACTGTGTAACATAGGAGTAAACCGTGTGTAACTGGTGTGTATGGGATGTGCAGGGTCTTACCCCGCTCCAGCTCCACCTGCGAGTAAAGCATGAGTAAAATGGGAGTAAAGTGGGAGTAAAATGGGAGTAAACTGTGTAAAAATGGGTGTGAACCGTGTAAAATGGGTGTAAAGTGTGTGTAACTGGTGTGTATGGGATGTGCAGGGTCTTACCCCGCTCCAGCTCCACCTGCGAGTAAAACAGGAGTAAAGTGGGTGTAAACTGTGAGTAAACTGGGAGTAAAGTACGTAAAACTGGAGTAAAATGGGTGTGAACCGTGTAAAATGGGTGTAAAGTGTGTATGACTGGTGTGTAAGGGATGTGCAGGGTCTTACCCCGCTCCAGCTCCACCTGCGAGTAAAACAGGAGTAAAGTGGGAGTAAACTGGGAGTAAAATGGGTGTAGAGTGTGTAACAAGGGACTAAACTGTGTAAAATGAGAATAAACTGTGTGTAACTGGTGTGTAAGGGATGTGCAGCGTCTTACCCCGCTCCAGCTCCACCTGCGAGTAAAACATGAGTAAAGTGGGAGTAAACTGGGTGTAAACTGGGAGTAAACTGTGTAAAATTGGTGTGAACCATGTAAAATGGGTGTAAAGTGTGTGTAACTGGTGTGTAACTGGTGTGTATGGGATGTGCAGGGTCTTACCCCGCTCCAGCTCCACCTGTGTGTAAAACAGGAGTAAACTGCGAGTAAAATGGGTGTAACTGTGCGCAAATGAGGTGTAAATGTGGTGTAAAGGGTGTGTAAGGGGTGTGCAAGATCCTCCCAGCCATCCCAGTCCCCTCCCAGTCCCCCCCAGTCCCCCCCA
>NW_026630915.1:0-1199 GCF_030028575.1 Malurus melanocephalus
GGGCGCTGACCCCTGGGACCTCGGGGTCATCGGGGGCTACTTCCTGCTGGTCATGGCCGTGGGGCTGTGGGTAAGGACCCCAAAAAACCCAAAAATCACCCCAAAATCAGCCTGAAATCATCCCAAAATTACCCCAAAATCAGCACAAAATTACCCCAAAATCAGCATAAAATTACCCTGAAATCGGTCCCAAAATCAGCCCAAAATTACCCCCAAAAATTGCCCCAAAATCACCCTAAAATCACCCCGAAATCAGCACAAAATTATCCTGAAATCGGCCTCAAAATCAGCCCAAAATCAGCCCGAAATGACCCTGAAATTACCCCCAAATTACAAAAAAAAATTACCCCCAAATCAGCCCAAAATTACCCTGAAATCACCCCAAAAATTGCCCCCAAATCAGCCTGAAATTACCTCAAAATCAGCCCAAAATTACCCTGAAATTACCCCAAAAAATTGCCCCAAAATCGCCCCGAAATCACCCCAAAATCAGCCCCAAAATTACTGCAAAATCAGCCCAAAATCACCCTGAAATTGCCCCAAAATTGGCCCCAAATTCGCCCAAAATTCAACACAAAATGCGACCAAAATCAGACCAAAAACCAGGCTCGAGACCCCCTGAAATTACCCCAAAACCAGCCCAGAATTGGCCCAAAATGAGCCCCCAAAACCCCCTGAAATTGCCCCAAAATTGACTCCAAAATCAGTCCAAAATCACCCCGAAGTTGCCCTGAAATCGGCCCAATATCGGCCCCAAATTCAGCTGAAAATCAGACCAAAACCCAACCCTGAAAACCCCCAAAATTACCCCAAAATCGGCTCCAAAGTCAGCCCTGATATCACCCCAAAATCCGACCAAAATCAAACCAAAAATCAGCCCCAAAAACCCCTGAAATGACCCCAAAATCAGCCCCGAAATTGGCCCAGAAAAACCCTGAAATTACCCCAAAATCAGCCCCGAAATTGGCCCAGAAAAACCCTGAAATTACCGCAAAATCAGCCCCGAAATTGCCACAAAAATGGCACCAAAAATTACCCCCAAATTGCCCTGAATTTACCGTGAAATTACCCAAAAAGCAGCCCCGAATTTACCCTGAAATTGCCAAAAAAATGGCACCGAAATTGCCCCAAAATGAGCCCAAAATCACCCAAAAATCACCCCAAAATTACCCCAAAAACCACCCCAAAATTTTCCCGAA
>NW_026630916.1:0-1316 GCF_030028575.1 Malurus melanocephalus
CACCCCGCCCTGCACGAGCCTGGAGCGCCACGGCACCCCCAGAACGGGCGTGGAGCACGGGGGGCTGGAGCCACCAGGAGAGGGGCACCGGTGAGCTCCAGAGCCATGGGAGAGCTTGGAGACCTGCTTGGATTGAGAGGGAACCCTGGAGATCCTCCTGGATTGAGAGGGAACCATGGAGAATCTTGGATTGAGGGAGATGACCATGGAGATCTGCTTGGATTGAGAGAGGGAACCATGGAGATCCTCTTGGACTGAGCGAGATGACCATGGAGAATCTTGGATTGAGGGAGATCCTCCTGGATTGAGAGAGGGAACCATGGATTTCCTTCTGGATTGAAGGAGATGACCTGGGATTTCATCTCTGATTGAGAGAGGGAACTGTGGAGATCCTCTGGAATGAGAAGAAACCATGGGGGGACAGGGACAAGGACTGAGAGAGGGAGCCATGGAGAATCTTGGATAGAGGGAGATGACCATGGAGATCCTCTTGAGTTGAAAGGGAACCATGGAGATCCTCTTGGATCTTGAGAGGGAATTGTGGAGATCTCTCTGGATTGAGAGGGAACCATGGAGATCCTCCTGGACTGAGGAAAGGAACCATGGAGATCCTCTTGGATTGAGGGAGATGACCATGGAGAATCTTGGATTGAGAGAGGGAACCATGGAGATCCTCTTGGATTAAGAACCATTGAGATCTGCTTGGATTGAGGGAGATGCCGATGGAGATCCTCCTGGATTGAGAGAGGGAACCAGAGAGAATCTTGGATTGAGAGAGGGAACCATGGCTTTCCTTCTGGATTGAAGGAGATGACCTTGGATTTCATCTCTGATTGAGAGAGGGAACTGTGGAGATCCTCTGGAATGAGAGGAAAACATGGGGTGACAGGGACAAGGATTGAGAGGGGGAACCATGGAGAATCTGGAACAGAGGGAGATGACCATGGAGATCCTCTTGAGTTGAAAGGGAACCATGAAGATCCCCTTGGATTGAGAGGGAATTGTGGAGATCTTTCCGGATTGAGAGGGAACCATGGAGATCCTCCTGGACTGAGGGAGAGAATCATGGAGATCCTCTTGGATTGAGAAGGGAACCATGGAGAATCTTGGATTGAGGGAGGGAATCGTGGAGATTCTCCTGGATTGAGAGAGGGGACCATGGAGAATCTTGGATTGAGGGAAGGAATCATGGAGATCCTCCTGGATGGAGAGAGGGAACCAGGAGAATCTTGGATTGAGAGAGGGAACCATGGATTTCCTTTTGGATTGAAGGAGATGACCTTGGATTTCATCTCTGATTGAGAGAGGGAACCATG
>NW_026630917.1:0-1199 GCF_030028575.1 Malurus melanocephalus
TGGAAGCTTGCTGTTGGAGAGGGTGGTAAAGGCTTTATCTAGCCTAGAAGCTGTGTCTTTCACAAGTTTCTGCCTCAGAACGTCTGATATACCTGGGGCACACTCTTCACTTTTCAAGCCAAGCTAAAGCTTTTCAAGCTTAAGAGGCAGTGCAGAGGTTTGCCAAACAGGTGTGGTTGTCCTAAATTCATTGCTGGCTGTATCCCAGCTTTCAACACTGGTAAAAGTACCATGAGCCAGTTTGTTGGTTCTGCAGCCTCTGTGCAGTGTCCTGCACTGGCTTTTGCAGCATGTCTGCTTAAGTGGCAGGGAGTTGCAGTGGAGGCTGCCAAACCTCCAAATACCACCCCTCCACCCTGCTTTTTTTTTGTAGGATTCTTAAGAGTGTGAGTCAGCATCATTCCCTTTTGACATTGGGGAACTGAATGTGGAAACATCTTTTTATTGGTGTTTTTTTGCACTCTGTCTTGGCTCTTCCCAGTCCAGAACTGACTTTTTGGTGACGTGCAGCCAAGTCCTTTACTTTCAGGGTTCATTCTGTAACAGGCACATTTCAAAGGTTCCTTCTCTGCCAACATTTAGTGAAGGCTGAAGATTTATTACATACAGATGAAAGGAAACCTTGCTATCATATGGCTGTTCAGATTTCTTCACTGGGAAGGGATCAGATGCTGAGGGGTCATACTCTGACCAGTTCTCTTTTTCTGTTAATCTGTTGTGGTTTGGTGCTGAAAGTTACAAAGACAATCTGCAGGTTGCCTTCCAGTGGAGCAATGGATGTTTGTGCCTTAAGGGATTTATGCAATTCATATATTTAAACTGAGTGTTTTAAGGCAAATGCCTTCCAACTTACCCTTCGCTGCAAAAAACCCAGGGGAATCCACTTCTGTTCTCATAGAGACATCTTTCAATCCTGATGTTGCAACAATTTCTGTCCATAAATGAAAATAAGCTTTTCAATCGACTGAAAGTGCCCATCTTTCTGTGGAAAGAGATGAGTTTCTTGGCCCTAGGTGTATTGATGATAGAAAGAGTCTATGACTGACCTGATCTAGATAAAGGTAGCTGTAAAAACTGACCTATTACAAACAAAAATAGTATTGAGGGGCTGTGTTATCTGTCGTTCATCTCTTCTCCTTATCTGTTTTGAAAGTCTTTATCTCTTTCCATTCATCTTTGCTGACACATTTGAAAGAACT
>NW_026630918.1:0-1315 GCF_030028575.1 Malurus melanocephalus
ATGAAAGGGCCTGTTCCTTGAAATGCTGCAAGTCTTCTGCTTCCTCTAAATCTATGGAAGCTGCAAATGTTCACAAAGTGTCACCTGCTATGGGGTGATACTGATCACCTTGAGGGATCTCAGCATGAATAGGCTATGATAATAAATTCCATTTTCAAAAAAAAATTCCCTTTGAGCCAGATCATACAACCAAACTATTCACCTGAAGAGGCTTCACTGAGTGTTTTAAAACCAGATCATGGTGAATCCATCAGTGCAAATCAGTGATGATAACTTCTCACTTGCTCTTATCCAACACATTCAAATCAGCCCAATCTCAACTTCAGCAGCACAGTAATGAGCTGCTCTGAGCCCTGCCTCAAGCAAAAATCCTGCAAGTCCTGGCACCMGGGTTTTAGCCTGGGTATCTAAACAATTCTTCTATTAGAGGCTTACCYATCCTGCAGCACCCTCAGCATGCCTGAGGCTGGCTGTCTCCCAGCACCACAGCAGAAAAATAAATACAGGGCCACCTCTAGATGGAAGAAAAGCCCAACTGCAGACTACCTGACAGCTGAGGGATAATGAGAATAACAGAGTGAGCAGAGACAGCCTTCAAGACAAGCAGAGGTTTTGACAACTAGGGCACAGGCTGCTTAAGTAGTTGACTTGGCTGCGGTGYCCACGTCCAGCAGAGCTCCCAGCCAAGGATCCTGAGCGAGGGGAGCCACCTCTAAACTGGCATCACATCAGTTGCTCAGACACATAAGCCCCATTCTTCAGCCTTGCACTATTGGCTAATTTAGGCAGCTTCCCTGCTCAGCTGTTTGCCTTAAAAAGCTGAAAATCCCTTTCTTACAAGCTTAGCAATTCCCATGTAGGGATCCCAAGCTGCAAACAGGCACTCAAGTTGGWGCTGAAATTCCAAGCTGTGAGCAGTCGAGGAGTTGTGTTGTGCATCTCTGCCAAACAATGCTGAAAACCATCTAAATAAATCCCTTCAAATCCTAAATCTTGCTGGCTGTGAGGAAACTAGGCTAGGGGGACTTAAATCACTTTTCAAAATTAGTGTGGGATCCTAAGTCACTTATGTGCCTTTGAAAAATTTAACTTTAAAAGTTGGATGCTCAAAAGTGATTTTCCTTCACAAGTACCACTACTAACTTCAGAAATTATTCCTGAAGTGTGCATGAATAAAAAAATTATTCATAGAAATAAGGGTATCACCATCTGTCTGAAAAAAAAGGGAAGCATGAAACAGGCCCAACACCATATTGGTGTTCAGGCTTTTTCAATGAATTGCTTTGAAACGAATTGGTTTTCACTGGCTTAAACA
>NW_026630919.1:0-1255 GCF_030028575.1 Malurus melanocephalus
GGCACAGCCGCTGCCCGTGGAGCTCCGGGGATGGACAGTTCAGGCACAGCCGCTGCCCATGGAGCTCTGCAGATGGACAGTTTGGGCACAGACGCTGTCCATGGAGCTCCGGGGATGGACAGTTCGGGCGCAGCCGCTGTCCATGGAGCTCCGGGGATGGACAGTTCAGGCACAGCCGCTGGCTGTGGAGCTCCGCGAGCAGACAGTTCGGGCATAGCCACTGCCCGTGGAGCTCCACGAGCAGACAGTTCGGGCGCAGCCGCTGTCCATGGAGCTCCGGGGATGGACAGTTCAGACACAGCCGCTGCCCGTGGAGCTCTGAGGATGGACAGTTCGGGCATAGCCACTGCCCGTGGAGCTCCGGGGATGGACAGTTCGGACATAGCCGCTGCCCGTGGAGCTCCGGGGATGGACAGTTCTGGCACAGCCGCTGCCCATGGAGCTCCGCGAGCAGACAGTTCAGGCACAGCCGCTGCCCATGGAGCTCCACGAGCAGACAGTTCAGGCACAGCCGCTGTCCATGGAGCTCCGGGGATGGACAGTTCGGGCACAGCCGCTGCCCGTGGAGCTCCGCGAGCAGACAGTTCGGGCACAGCCGCTGCCTGTGGAGCTCTGACCCGTTTTTGGGGTCACAGAGTGGTTTGGGGGCCGCAGCCGCCCCCGGCTCCTTTTCCCCCCGCTCCACCCTGGGACTGCCCGGCCCCTGCTCTGCTCGCGGGGCTCCAGCTCCAGCTCCTCGTGTCCCGTGTCCCTCTGTGTCCCCTGTCCCCTGTCCCCATCCCTGTCCCTGTCCCCTCTCCCTCTGTGTCCCCTGTCCCTGTCCCTGTCCCATCCCTGTCCCCTATCCCTCTCCCCACTCCCTGGCCCCTATTCGTGTCCCCCATCCCCTGTCCCTGTCCCCTGTCCCTCTCTGTCCCCATTCCACGTCCCCCATTCCCTGTCCCCTGTCCCTGTCCCCATCCCCTCTCCCCTGTCCTATCCCTGCCCCCTGTCGCCTGTCCCTGTCCCTATTCCCTATTCCCTGTCCCCTATCCCCACTGGCCCTGTCCCCGTYCCCATTCCCTGTCCCCTGTTCCTGTCCCTTGTTCCCTGCTCCTTGCCCCCCATCCCCTGTCCCTCTCTGTCCCCTGTCCCTGTCCCTGACCCCTGCTCCATGTTCCCTGTCCCTCATTCCCTGTCTCCATCCCCTGTCCCCATTTCCCGTCCCCCATCCCTATTCCCTGTCCCATCCCTGTCCCATCCCTGTCCCTGTCCC
>NW_026630920.1:0-1228 GCF_030028575.1 Malurus melanocephalus
CTCTGCCTTTGTGGGTTAATCAGTGTCACTGTATTTCTTGTAATCTCTTTTGTGAATTGTAACTCCCACCTTTAATCTCTGATGGGGAAGTTGAATGGGGTTCATTTCTCTGCCAGTTAAAGCCCGCACTGTGTTTTAGAGGTTTTACAGTCATGATACACCTGGTAACTTGTAGATATGGACTTGGGCAAGAGTAACCCCCAACCCAGCAYGCTCACACCTTGTTTTTCCCTCTAAACCAGGATTTCCCATTCCCAGACGTTGGCTGGATGGAGGAGAGGGCTCCGAAGAAGAGGAAGGCACCTCAGGACACCCAGGCCGGTGAGGAGGAAGTCACCTTCCCCCTCTCCTCTCCTTCATCTCCCAGCCCCGTATTGTCCCCGCCTGCAGGACAACCCCACTTCCAAGGCCGTCCTGCTGGTGATGGACTGGGGGGATCTCCTTCCCCTTCCCTCTGGCACGGAGCAAATCCCATCCTCTCCTTGTCCTTCCTCCAACAGGCAATGAGCTGAGGATGGAGACCAAGGAGGACAAATCCACCAGGCAGAACCTCATGGAAGAGGCTGTTTTGAGCAGTTCCACAGCACAGGAACCCAGTGGAGAGGGAAACACCTGCAGATCTTGCACAAAGACAGGCTCCAAACCCATCTCAGGGTGCTCTGAGGGGGAAAGACCCACCCTGTGCCAGGAAGGCACCCAGGGCTTCAGCCGGGGCTTGGCGCTGGTGGTCCACAAGAAACTTCACGCAGCGGAGAAGCCTTACAAGTGTGGGGAATGTCGGAAGAGCTTCAGCACGAGCACCCGCCTGCTCCGTCACCGTCTGATCCACACTGGGGAACGGCCCTATGAGTGTGGGGAATGTGGGAAGTGCTTCCAAGACAGCTCCAGCCTCATCCGCCACCAGCACATCCACACTAGGGAGAGGCCCTACGAGTGTTCTGAGTGTGGAATGAGGTTTTCACAGAGCTCCCATCTCGTCAGCCATCAGCGGGTGCACTCAGAGGAGAGGCCCTTCCGCTGCCCCAACTGCGGGAAGGGCTTCAAGCACAACTCCACCCTCATCACTCACCAGCGCATCCACACTGAGGAGAGGCCCTACGAGTGTTCCCAGTATGGGAAGTGCTTCACCCGGAGCTCTCACTTGACCCGACACCAACGCCGGCACCAGTAAGGGAAGCCCTGTGAGTCCCCTGAGTCTGGGAAGAGCTCCGTGCGCTGCTCCAACTTC
>NW_026630921.1:0-1264 GCF_030028575.1 Malurus melanocephalus
CCGGGGGTCTCATCCGCGCCCACCGGGAGCCTCGACGCGCTGA
Source organism: Malurus melanocephalus (assembly GCF_030028575.1). Lineage (NCBI taxonomy): Eukaryota > Metazoa > Chordata > Aves > Passeriformes > Maluridae > Malurus > Malurus melanocephalus. Next base: position 44 of record NW_026630921.1, read on the forward strand.
GCCTCATCAACCTGCAGTGCCAGCTCCTGGCCGGTGACACCGGCACGGGCCCCGGTGACACCGGGACGGGTCCCGGGAGCGATCCCGGCACCGGGAGCGGCACCGGCACCGGGAGCGGCACCGGCACCGGGCGGCGGCGCAAACAGGCGCGGCCCCAGCGCGGGGCCGACCCCCGGGACCCCTCGTTCCGGGGAGCGACGCTCCGGATGCGCCTGGAGCTGCCCCGCGGTGACACCGGAGACTGTCGCCTGCTCGTCACCGCCCGCGGCCACAGGTACCGGCACCGGGGATCCGGCCGGGAGGGCGGGAACCGGGGGGGATCCGTCCGTGAGTGCGGGAACCGGGAGGGTCTGTCCGGGGAACCGGGGGGACACGGAGAGCTCCGTCCGTCTGTCCGAGGGCACTTCTGGATTTCCCATTCCCGGGGTTCAATTTTCCCCATTCCCGATGGATTTTCCCCCATTCCCGATGAATTTTCCCCTATTCCCGATGAATTTTCCCAATTCCCGGGGTTGGATTTTCCCCATTCCCGGTGAATTTTCCCCATTCCCGATGGATTTTCCCAATTCCCGATGAATTTCCCCCATTCCCAGTGAATTTTCCCCATTCCCGGGGGTGAATTTTCCCCATTCCCGGGGTTGAATTTTCCCCATTCCCGGGGTTGAATTTCCCCAATTCCCGATGAATTTCCCCATTCCTCGGTGAAATTTCCCCATTCCACGGTGAATTTTCCCATTCCCAGGGTTGGATTTCCCCCAATTCCCGATGGATTTCCCCCAATTCCCGATGGATTTTTCCCCAATTCCCAATGGTTTTTCCCCATTCCCAGTGAATTTTCCCCATTCCCAGTGAATTTTCCCCATTCCCAGTGAATTTTCCTCATCCCCGGTGAGTTTTCCCAATTCCCGATGAATTTCCCCATTCCCGGGGGGTCCCCGCGCTGTCCCCCCGCTCCCCTGACCCTCCCGTTCTCCGCAGGATTCCCGCCCGGAGCCGCGGCTGCGGCAGCTCCGACGAGGACGCTCCGCCTGCCAGGGGTGAGAGCGGGGTCTGGGGGTGTCCCCGCCGTGTCCCCCTCAATGTCACCCTCAGTGTCACCCCCGTGTCACCCCCGTGCCACCCTCAGTGTCACTCTGTGTCCCCCCCGTGTCACCCTCAGTGTCCGCCCCGTGTCACCCTCCGTGTTCCCCTCAATGTCACTCCCGTTCCACCCTCAGTGTC
>NW_026630922.1:0-1272 GCF_030028575.1 Malurus melanocephalus
GGGGTCATGGGGTACGGGCTGGACCAGGCCAAGATGAACTGTGACCGCGTGTTCAACGTGTTCTGCTTGTATGGGAACGTGGAGAAGGTGAGGGGATCCTAAATGTGGAATTGGGGTATCCTAAATGGGCATTGGGGTATCCTAAATGGGCATTGGGGTATCCTAAATGGGCATTGGGGTATCCTAAATGGGCATTGGGGGATCCTAAATGGGGCACTGGGGTCATGGTGTACGGGCTGGACCAGGCCAAGATGAACTGTGACCGAGTGTTCAACGTGTTCTGTCTGTATGGGAACGTGGAGAAGGTGAGGGGGGTCCAGTTTGGGGTTCCTGGAGTGGGTTTGGGGTTTCCTGTGGGATTTTCATTTGTCCCCTGTCCCTGTGGGATGTTTGTCTGTCCCCTCACCTGTCCCCTGTCCCCAGGTGAAGTTCATGAAGAGCAAGCCGGGCGCAGCCATGGTGGAGATGGGGCAGTTTGGAGGGGTTTGGGGTTTCCTGTGGGATGTTTGTTTGTCCCCTGTCCCCTGATGTGTCCCCTGTCCCTGTGGGATGTTTGTTTGTCCCCTGACCTGTCCCCATCCCTGTCCCTGTCCCCTGTCCCTGTGGGATGTTTGTTTGTCCCCTGACCTGTCCCCATCCCTGTCCCTGTCCCCAGGTGAAGTTCATGAAGAGCAAGCCGGGTGCAGCCATGGTGGAGATGGGGCAGTTTGGAGGGGGTTTGGGGTTTCCTGTGGGATTTTTCTTTGTCCCCTCACCTGTCCCCTGTCCCCTGATGTGTCCCCTGTCCCCAGGTGAAGTTCATGAAGAGCAAGCCGGGCGCAGCCATGGTGGAGATGGGGCAGTTTGGAGGGATTTGGGGTTTCCTATGGGATGTTTGTGCCCTGTTCCCATCCCTGTCCCTGTCCCCTGTCCCTGTGGGATTTTCATTTGTCCCCTCACCTGTCCCTTGTCCCCAGGTGAAGTTCATGAAGAGCAAGCCGGGCGCAGCCATGGTGGAGATGGGGCAGTTTGGAGGGGGTTTGGGGTTTCCTATGGGATGTTTGTTTGTCCCCTGTCCCTGTGGGATGTTTGTCTGTCCCCTCACCTGTCCCTGTCCCCAGGTGAAGTTCATGAAGAGCAAGCCGGGCGCAGCCATGGTGGAGATGGCCGATGGTTACGCCGTGGACAGAGCCATCACCCACCTCAACAACAACTTCATGTTCGGCCAGAAGCTCAACGTCTGGTGAGGCTGGGGGCTTGGGGGGAGTTTGGGGTGTTTGGGTTGGGTTTTTG
>NW_026630923.1:0-1259 GCF_030028575.1 Malurus melanocephalus
CCGCCCGGCCCCGCCCCCTCGGCCCCGCCCCCGGCCCGGGGGTCACCGCCCCCCCCGCAAACTTTTTCCGAGTCGTGCGAACTCCCCCCGCGGGTGGGGTCGGGCCGGGGCCGCGGGGAAGCGGCGCTCCCGGGTACCCGTGCCCCCGTGTCCCCTGTCCCCAGACCGCGTTGTGCCCCCGTGCCCTCTGCCCCCCATGTCCCCTGTGCCACCGTGTCCCCTGTGTCCCCGCACTCCGTGTCCCCAAGCCCCCTCCTGTGTGCCCTGCTCTCCCGTGTCCCCCCCGTGTGTTCTGACACCCCCCGTGCCCACTGTGCCTCTGCCTCGTGCCCCTGCCCTGTCACCTGAACCTCCCATGAGCCCTGTGCCCCTCGAGTGCTCTGCACCCCGCCGTGTGCCCTGTGTCCCATGCTGTGCTCCCCAGACCCCTGGGTGCCCTCTGCACTCCCTCCATGTCCCCTTCCCCCCCATGTCCTCTGCTCCCTCCGTGTCCMCTGTGCCCCCCCTGTGTCCCCTGCACTCCTCATATCCCCTAACCCCTGCCGCCCCATGACCCTCCACCTGTGGGGCCGCTCCCCTCAGCCAACAACCCAAATCCGCCCTGGTGTGCTGCAGGGGGTCTCCCTCGTCCCCAGTTCCCACTTTGGGGTGCAGTGGAGGCCTCCAGAACAGGGGCACATCAGCCCCATCGTCCCCTGTCCCCAGGGGTCAGCCAGGCCACCCTGGGGAGCTGCACCCCTGCAAGGCTACTGCACAGTCAGGGGTGTCCCCAAATCAGCGGGGGGTGGTGGGGGGATATCCTGCAGCGCCCCCAATGCCACACCTCCCACCCCAACTGGGCCTGTGGTGAAGGAAACCTCTGTCCCCAAAAATAGGGCACTGAGAGAGGCCTGGGGCACTGAGACACACTGGCAGGGACAGGGACACACGGGGGGGAGGTCTTGGACATGCCAGAGGGGGACAAGGCTATGCCTGGAGGGAACCAGGACACACCATGAGGATCCAGGACATGCTGGGGTGATCTGGGACACAGTGGGGGGGACTGGGATGCTCTGGGGAAACACTGGGACACACTGGGGGAACACTGGGATTCCCTGGGGAAACTCTGGGACACACTGACGGGTAGACTGGGACACACTGAGGAAACACTGGGATGCAGCTGGGGGATCCAGGACATGCTGGGGAGATCTGGGACACACTGGGGGGGATTGGGACACAGGGAGGTCAAGCACAGGGTGGGTCACAGCACACACTGGGAG
>NW_026630924.1:0-1254 GCF_030028575.1 Malurus melanocephalus
CGATGGCGGCGGCCACCCCGAAAAAAAGGGGGAGGAAACCCACGAAACCCAAAAGGGAAGGGCCGCCCCGACCCCGGGGGAGGCCGAGGATTCGACCGCTGGAAACGCCGGGGTTGGGATCGGGGGACGGAGCGAAAAAACCCCGCGGGAGAGGGAGAGGACGCGGCAGGAAAGGAGAGGAGGGGGATGGAGGAGAGACGCTCAAACCGCTCAAGGTGAGGGGGTTTTCAGTGATAAAAATGTAAAAATTTGGAAAAAAATGGGGAAAAATTGGGATTGGGACTGAAAATTGGGGAAAAATTGGGGAAGAATTGGGATTGGGAGTGAAAATTGGGGAAAAAATGAGGTTTTGAGATGAAAATTGGGGGTTTTGGGGTAAAAATTGGGAAAAAGATGGAGAAAAACTGAGGTTTTGAGGTGAAAATTGGAGAAAAATTGGTGAAAAATTGGGTTTTGGGGTGAAATATGGGGGAAGAATTGAGGTTTTGGGTGAAAACTTGGAAAAAAATGGGGTTTTGAGGTGAAAATTGAGGTTTTTGGAGTGAAAATTGGGAGAAAATTGCAGTTTTGAGGTGAAAATTGGGGGAAAATGGGGAAAAATTGGGGAAAAATTGTGGGTTTGGGGTGAAAATTGGGAGAAAATTGAGGTTTGGGGTGAAAATTGGGAAAAAAAATGGGGATTTGGGGTGAAAATTGGGGGAAAATTGGGGTTTGGAGGTGAAAATTGAGGCTTTTGGAGCGAAAATCGGGGGAAAATTGGGGAAAAGTTAAGGTTTTTGAGGTGAAAATTGATATTTTTGGGATGAAAAATGGGGGTTTTTGGAGTGAAAATTGGGGAAAAATTGGGGTTTGGAGTGAAAATTGGGAAAATGGGGAAAATTTGGGGAAAAAATGGGGTCTTGAGGTGAAAATTGGGAAATAATTGAGTGAAAATTGGGGAAAAATTGGGGAAAATTTGGGGAAAAATTGGGGAAAAATTGAGGATTTGAGGTGAAAAATTGGGGAAAAATTGGGGTGTTTGGGGTGAAAAACGAGGTGAAAAATGGATAAAAATTGGGTGTTTGGGGTGGAAAAAATGGTAAAAATTGGGGTGAAAAAAGTGTAAAAAGGAGTGAAAATTGGGTAAAAATTGGGGTTTGGGGTGAAAATTGGGGAAACATTGGAGTTTGGGGGGAAAATTGGGTAAAAGTTGGGGTTTGAGGGGAAAATTGGGGAAAATGGGGGTTTTGGGGTGACAAAAGGGTAAAAGGTTGG
>NW_026630925.1:0-1236 GCF_030028575.1 Malurus melanocephalus
GAAGGAAAATCAGGAGGATGAAAATGTTTTGGGATAATCCATTCCCCCCACCCCGGGCCCTTGCGCGTCTCGAAGCAGGCGCCGCACACCTCGCACGTCGTCAGGCTCTGGGCTGTGGAAAATATAAAAATATATGGAAAAAAAGGGAAAACGGGAAAAAAATGAGATAAAATTCAGTGTTATAGGAAGGAAAATCGAGAGGATTGAAAATCCCTTGGGGTCGGCTCCCCACTCCCAGCCCAGGCCCTTGCGCGTCTCGAAGCAGGCGCCGCACACCTCGCACGTCGTCAGGCTCTGGGCTGTGGAAAATATGGAAAAATATGGAAAAAATATGGAAAAATGGGAAAAAATGGGAAAAAATGGGATAAATATAGAGCTAGATAGAGCAGGAGATTGGCTCCCCACTCCCAGCCCAGCCCTTGTGCATCTCGAAGCAGGCGCCGCACACCTCGCACGTCGTCAGGCTCTGGGCTGGAAAAAATATAAAAAATTATAGAAAAAATATGGAAAAATGGGCAAAAATGAGGAAAACATTGGATAAAATGAGATAAATTCAGAATTAGAGAGAGGGGGGCATCGGCTCCCCACTCCCAGCCCATCCCCGGTTTGGGGCTCGGAGCAGGCGCCGCACACCTCGCACGTCGTCAGGCTCTGGGCTGTGAAAAATATAAAAATATATGGGAAAACGGGAAAAAAATGGGATAAATTCAAAGTTAGAGAGAGCAGGAGATTGGCTCCCCACTCCCAGCCCAGCCCAAGTTCAGGGCTCGAAGCAGGCGCCGCACACCTCGCACGTCGTCAGGCTCTGGGCTGTGGAAAATATAAAAAATTATAGAAAAAATATGGAAAAAATGGGAAAAAGTGGGATAAATCAAAAGTTAAAGAGAGGAGGAGATCGGCTCCCCACTCCCAGCCCAGCCCTTGTGCATCTCGAAGCAGGCACCGGACACCTCGCACGTCGTCAGGCTCTGGGCTGGAAAAAATATGGAAAATATGAAAAAATGGGGAAAAATTAATGTCAGGAGTGGGAGAATGAGAAGGAAAAAAGGAAGAAGTGAAGAGCTGATCCCAATTTGAACCCTTGGATTTCTAAACTCAGCCCCTTGCGCGTCTTGAAGCAGGCACCGCACACCTCGCACGTCGTCAGGCTCTGGGCTGTGGAAAAATATAAAAATATATGGAAAAAACATGGAAAAATGGGAAAAAATGGGATAAAATGAGATAAATCTAAAGTTA
>NW_026630926.1:0-1193 GCF_030028575.1 Malurus melanocephalus
TCTGAAAAAAATCATAAAAAATCCCCCAAAAATTCCTAAAAATTCCATTAAAAATTCCTAAAAAAATCCCTAAAAAATCCCTACAAAATCCTAAAAAAATCCTAAAAAATTCCTCAAAAAAAGACCTAAAATTCCCAAAATTCCCAAATTCCCTCTCCTCGGAGCTGCCGTACTCCGAGGGGTCCTGGCGGAATCGGGACCAACGGATTTCACCTCCTGGGTAGAGGAAACTCTGGAAAAAAATAATAAAAAAAAAATTTAATAAAATCAGAAAAAAAATTTGGGAAAAATCGGTGGAAAAATGGCAAAGAAATGGAAAAAAAAGAGGGGAAAATGGTGGAAAATGGTGGAAAATTCCTAAAAAAATTCCTAAAAAATCATAAAAAAATCCTAAAAGAAATCCCTAAAAAATTTGCTGAAAAATTCCTAAAAAATTCCCAAAAATTTGCAAAAAATCCCCAAAAAAATTCCAAAAATATTCCAAAAAAAATCCCAAAAAAAGTCCTCAAAAATCCTTAAAAAATACCTAAAAAATTACAAAAAAAACCTCCAAAGTTTCCCTAAAAAATTCTGAAAAAAATCATAAAAAATCCCCAAAAAATTCCTAAAAATTCCATTAAAAATTCCTAAAAAAAATCCCTAAAAATTCCCTAAAAAATGTGTAAAAAATCCCTAAAAAATCCTAAAAAAAATCCTAAAAAAATCCTAAAAATTCCTAAAAAAAACCCCCTAAAAATTCTCAAAAATTCCCAAAATTCCCAAATTCTGTCTCCTCGGAGCTGCCGTACTCTGAGGGGTCCTGGCAGAATTGGGACCAACGGATTTCACCTCCTGGATACTCAAAACTCTGGAAAAAAATAAAATTATAATTATTGGAAAAAAAAATCCTGAAAATTTAAAAAAAATTTGGGAAAAATCGGATGAAAAATGGGGAAAAAATGGCAAAAAATGGGGAAAAAAATCCAAAAATATAAAAAAAAAATCTGAAAAAAATCCCTAAAAAATTTGCTGAAAAATTCCTAAAAAATTCTTTAAAATTTGCAAAAAATTCCTAACAAAAATCCCAAAAAATTTCCTGAAAAAATCCCTAAAATATTCCTATAAAATCCTTAAAGAAATTCCTAAAAAATTCCCTAAAAAATTGCTAAAAAATTCCCCAAAAATTACCTTAAACAAAATCCCAATAAAATCGC
>NW_026630927.1:0-1263 GCF_030028575.1 Malurus melanocephalus
GTCAGAGCCCAGGATTTGTTCTGGTGGAGCCAGGTGTGCAGCACCTGCCCCGCCATCCCATCCCCTGGGATGTCACTGTCACTGTGGGGAGTGTCTGCTAATTCCTCTGGTAATTTGAGCACCTCTGTTAATTCCTCTGTTAATTCCTCTGTTAATTCCTCTGTTAATTTCTCTGTTAATTATTTCTCTGTTAATTTGAGGACATATCTGTTAATTTCTCTGTTAAATTCTGTTATTTTGTCTGATAATTTGACGAAATACCTGTTTATTTCGCTGTTAATTTCTCTGTTAATTTGAGGACATATCTGTTAATTTTTCTGTTAATTTGAGGACATATCTGTTAAATTCTCTGTTAATTTGAGAACATGTGTGTTAATTCCTCTGTTAATTCCTCTGTTAATTCCTCTGTTAATTCGAGCACATGTCTGGTAATTTCTCTGTCAATTTAACAGTTTCTCTGTTAATTTCTCTGTTCATTTGAGGACATATCTGTTAATTTTTCTGTTAATTTGAGGACATATCTGTTAATTTCTCTGTTAATTTGAGGACATGTGTGTTAATTTCTCTGTTAATTCCTCTGTTAATTCGAGCACATGTCTGGTAATTTCTCTGTTAATTTGAGGACATACCTGCAAATTTCTCTGTTAATTTCCCTGTTAATTTCTCTGTTAATTTCTCTGTTATTTTCTCTGTTAATTTGAGGACATATCTGTTAAATTCTTTGTTAATTTGAGAACATACCTGTTAACTTCTCTGTTACTTTCTCTATTAATTTCTCTGTTCATTTGAGGACATGTGTGTTAATTCCTCTGTTAATTCCTCTGATAATTTGAGCACATATCTGTTAATTTCTCTGTTATTTTCTCTGTTATTTTCTCTGTTAATTTGAGGACATATCTGTTAATTTCTCTGTTAATTTCTCTGTTAATTCCTCTTTTTATTTGAGGACATACCTATTCAATTCTCTGTTAATTTCTCTGTTAATTTGAGGACGTGTCTGTTAATTTCTCTGTTAATTCCTCTGTTAATTTGAGGACATATCTGTTAAATTCTCTGTTAATTCCTCTGTACATGTCTGGTAATTTCTCTGTTAATTTGAGGACATACCTGTTAAATTCTCCGTTAATCCCTCTGTTAATTCGAGCACATATCTAGTAATTTCTCTGTTAATTTGAGGACATACCTGTTAAATTCTCTGTTAATTTCTCTGTCAATTTGAGGACAGCGTTCACCTCCAAACCGTGTCCACAGCAGCCACATCCA
>NW_026630928.1:0-1286 GCF_030028575.1 Malurus melanocephalus
CACCAGATCCTGCCTGAAAAGTGCACGGCCTCGGGGACGGGCTCTCGGGGCAGAGATCTCAGTGCCAGATGTGGAGGTGCCCGGTTCTGCAGTGCCCGGTGCTCCCCCGGATTTGGTGGTGCCAGATTTGGCAGCGCCAGATGCTCCCCCAGATGTGGTTGTGCCAGATGTGGAGGTGCCCGGTTCTGCAGTGCCCGGTGTTCCCCCAGATTTGGCGGTGCCAGATGTGGCAGTGCCCATCTCTGTAGTGCCCAGTGCTTCCCCAGATGTGGTCATGCCCAGTTCTGCAGCACCAGGTGCTCCCCCAGATTTGGTGGTGCCAGATTTGGCAGCGCCAGGTGCTCCCCCAGATGTGGCAGTGCCCATCTCTGCAGTGCCAGATGTGGCAGTGCCCATCTCTGCCGTGCCAGATGTGGCAGTGCCCAGTTCTGCAGTGCCCGGTGTTCCCCCAGATGTGTCAGTGCCCATCTCTGTAGTGCCAGATGTGGCAGTGCCCGTTTCTGCAGCACCTGGTGCTCGCCCAGATGTGGCAGTGCCCATCTCTGCAGTGCCAGATGTGACAGTGCCCGGTTCTGCAGCACCGGGTGCTCCCCCAGATGTGGCAGTGCCCAGTTCTGCAGCACCCAGAGCTCTCCCAGATGTGGCAGTGCCCATCTCTGCAGTGCCACACGTGTCAGTGCCCATCTCTGCAGTGCCAGATGTGGCAGTGCCGATCTCTGCAGTGCCAGGTGCTCCCCCAGATGTGGCAGTGCCAGATTTGGAGGTGCTCCCCCATATGTGGCAGTACCCATCTCTGCAGCGCCAGATGTGACAGTACCCTTCTCTGCAGTGCCTGGTGCTCCCCCAGATGTGGTCATGCCCAGTTCTGCAGCACCAGAGCTCCCCCAGATGTGGTCATGCCCAGTTCTGCAGCACCCGGAGCTCCCCCAGATGTGGCAGTGGCCATCTCTGCCGTGCCAGATGTGGCAGTGCCCAGTTCTGCAGTGCCCGGTGTTCCCCCAGATGTGTCAGTGCCCATCTCTGCAGCACCCGGTGCTCCCCCAGATGTGTCAGTGCCCATCTCTGCAGTGCCAGATGTGGCAGTGCCCATCTCTGCAGCACTCAGAGCTCCCCCAGATGTGTCAGTGCCCATCCCTGCAGCACCCAGAGCTCCCCCAGCCCCGTCCCTGCCTCGCCCTCTGCCCTCACCCGCTCCCCCGCAGCCTCTGCCAGCTCAGGCAGCAGCAGAAGGAGGTTCCTGCTGTCACTCCCTCAGCTCAGGTATTTCAATTTGGACAATTCCCCGC
>NW_026630929.1:0-1263 GCF_030028575.1 Malurus melanocephalus
GGGAACCCCAAAAATTCAATGGAAAAACCTGAAAATCCATGGGGAAACCCCAAAATTTCAATGGGGAACCCAAAAAATATCGGGGGGCACAAAAAAATCCAGTTACAAAAGCACAAAATTTATAGAAACACCAAAAATCCCACAAAAAAATTCATGGGGAGCACAAAAAAATCCCATCTGGAAAGCCCAAAAATCTGTGGGGAACCCCAAAAATCCCATCTGGGAACCCAAAAATTCAATGGGGAACCCGAAAAATATCGGGGGCACAAAAAATCTGGTTCCAAAAGCACGAAATTCATGGGAACCCCAAAAATCTCAAAAATCCAAAAAAATCCCATCTGGGAACCCCAAAAATCCCATCTGGGAACCCAGAAATTCAACAGGGAACCCGAAAAATATCGGGGAACCTCAAAAATATCAGGGGAACCCAAAAATCCGGTTTAAAAACCCAAAATTCATGGGAACTCCAAAAATCACAAAAATTAAAAAAATATCCCATCCGGGAACCCCAAAAATCCCATCTGGGAACCCAAAAATTCAATGGGGAACCCAGAAATATCGAGGGGACCCTGAAAATATCGGGGGGCACAAAAAAATCCGGTTCCAAATGCACAAAATTTATGGGAACCCCAAAAATCCTGAAAATAACAAAATCCCATCTGGGAACCCCAAAAATCTGTGGGGAACCCAAAAATTCAATGGGGACCCTGAAAATATCGGGGGGCACAAAAATATCCCGTTACAAAAACATGAAATTTATGGGAACTCCAAAAATCCCAAAAATAAAAAAAAATCCCATCTGGGAACCCCAAAAATTCAATGGGGAACCCCAAAAATCCCATCCTGGAAACCCAAAAATCCCAAAATGGGGAACCCCAAAAATCCCAAAATGGGGAACCCCAAAAATCCCAAAATGGGGAACCCCAAAAATCCCCAAAATCCATGGGGAACCCAAAAATCCCAAAATGGGAAACACCAAAGATCTCATCCTGGAAACCCCCAAAATCCCCCAAAATCCAAAAAAATCCATGGGGAACCCAAAAATCCTCAAAATCCGCGGGGAACCCAAAAATCCCAAACTGGGAAACACCAAAAATCCCTAAAAATCCATGGGGAACCCAAAAATCCCAAAATGGGAAACCCAAAAATCCCCAAAATCCACGGGGAACCCAAAAATCCCATCCTGGAAACCCCAAAAATCCCCAAAATCCATGGGGAACCCAAAAATCCCATCCTGGAAACCCCAAAAATCCCCAAAATCCA
>NW_026630930.1:0-1224 GCF_030028575.1 Malurus melanocephalus
CCCCCTCCAAACCCCTCAAACTCACCCCAAACCCCCTCCAACCCTGTTTTTTTTTATTTTATTATTATTTTTCCCCCACAGGACAACGCCCGGCTGCACGCCAACCTCCTGGAGATGGAATTTGGGGCCGACGTGGGGCAGAACGAGGGGAACACCATGAGCTGCTTCGAGCGGGCGCTGCGCAGCCCCCTGCCCGACGAGGCCAAACTCCTCTTCTCGCAGCGCCGCGTCGAATTCCTCGAGGATTTCGGCTCCAGCATCCACAGGTTCAGAGAGYGGGGGGCAAGAAACACCCCCCAAAAAAAATAAAAATTAAAAAAAAAAAGGGTCTGGGGGCTTCTGGTGCCGCCCACGCTGAGCGCTGCCCCCTCCCCAGCCTGCTCAAGGCCTACGAGGAGCATCAGAAGATCCTGAAGGCGCACGCGGCCCGGAAACGGGCACCCGAGAATGGGTGAGAATTCCAAAAAAATCAAAATTGGTGCTGGTTTTATCCCAATTCCTTGTTTTTTATCCCAATTCCTTGTTGTTTTATCCAATTGTCTCTGGTTTTATCCCAAATTCCCCCTTTTATCCTAACTCCCCCTTTTTATTCCAATTCCCCCCTGGTTTTATCCCAATTCCTTGTTGTTTTATCCAGTTGCTTTTGGTTTTATCCCGAATTTTCCTTTTATCACAATCCCCTGTTGTTTCACCTAGTTCCCCCTGGTTTTATCCCAATTTCTGCCTTTTATCACAATCCCCTGCTTTTATCCCAAATTCCCCTTTTTATCCCAGTTCCCTGTTGTTTTATCCAGTTGCTTTTGGGTTTATCCCAGATTTCCGCTTTTATCCCAATCCCCTGTTTTTATCCCAATTCCCTTCTTTTATCCCAATTCCTTTCACTTTTATCCCAAAACCCTCCTTTTATCACAATCCCCTGGTTTTATCCCAATCCCCTGTTGTTTTACCCAGTTCCCTCTGGTTTTATCCCAATTCCCCCCATTTTACTCAGTTCCCCCTGCTTTTATCCCAATTTCCCCTACTTTTATCCCAAATCCCCCCTTTATCCCCATTCCTTTTTCCCTCAATTTCTTCTTTCTCCCTGAATTTCTTCCCTTTTCTCCCTAAATTTTCCCCTCCCACCCAAAATTCACCCCCTTTCCCCTCTGCAAATTTCTCCCAATTTTTTCCAATTCTCCCCAAATTTCTCCCTGTTTCCCCCTCAATTTCCTCCCCTTTCCCCCC
>NW_026630931.1:0-1314 GCF_030028575.1 Malurus melanocephalus
GTGCTGGATCAATGGAGAATTTATGGGTGAGGATCCCCACTATTGGGGAGCTGCTGGATGGGGGGACAGCAGCATTGGCCAAAAATGGGGATTCACCACGATTTCTGTGGGGTTCTGGCACAGAGATCCCAACCCCGGGTTGGGATTGTTCCCTGGGAGGGTGGGGAGGCCCTGGCACAGGGTGCCCAGAGCAGCTGTGGCTGCCCCTGGATCCCTGGCAGTGCCCAAGGCCAGGCTGGACATTGGGGCTGGGAGCAGCCTGGGACAGTGAGAGGTGTCCACCTGGGCACAGCCATGGGGATTTTGCTCATTGGTGGCCAAAGCCAGGCCTGGCCTTGCCTGGGGGAGGCACAGAGGCAGAAGAGGAGGATGTTCTGTGTGGGAAGGGGATTTCAGATCCCACCTGAACCTCTGGGGTAGCTCTCCATGCACAGGGACACCACAGACACCCAGGGGTCACCTGGCAGGGCACAGGGCTACCTGAGGTGTCTGGTCTCATCACCACAGGCTCGTTTGGGAATTTGGGGTTGGCAGCCTGGAGCAGGGGCTGCGCTTTGTGAGGGAGCTCTCCTGGAGAAACTCAAAGCAGAATGGCATTCATGGGACAGCCCCACACACGAGGCAGCCACCCCATTGCTTCAGGGAACTGCTGGGCTGAGGAAACCCCGAACAGAAAACCTGAATCCTTTTCCCACTTCTCCTGCTGCCTCTAGGTTCTCCTGCCCAGAGCAGGGCAGGGGGAAGTCACATTTCTGTCTCTGCCCCACTGCAGTGAGCCCTGCATCCCATCGCATCCCATCGCATCCCATCGCATCCCATCGCATCCCATCGCATCCCATCGCATCCCATCGCATCCCATCGCATCCCATCCCATCCCATCCCATCCCAAGGATCCCATCCCATCCCATCCCAGATGTGTTTCTCGGAGCTGTTTTTTGACAGAATTGCAGTTTTAACCCTGAACTGCAGAGTTTTGCAGGGTCCATCCCATCTTTGTGTTTTCCCCCTGCCAGGGATGGGTTTCCTACCAGCATCAGCGGCTCCAGAGCAGAGTGGTCAAAGCTCCATGAACGATTCTCACTGCAGAGCCACTGAAGGGCTTTGGGGAAAGGCCCTTTCTCAGCTGCTTTTGGGATGGGAAGAGCAGAGGGACCCCACAAAGGATCGACTGCAGTTGGCTCAGAGTGGGCAGAAGCAATGCCTGGTTCGGGTTTAAAGATTTAAAGCACAGATCGTGGAATTAAGGAATAGTTTGTGTTGGAAGGGACATCAAAGCCCACCCAGTGCCACCCCTGCCATGGCAGGGACATGTCC
>NW_026630932.1:0-1198 GCF_030028575.1 Malurus melanocephalus
ATGGTGGGCTCGGGGCAGGGCTCGCCTGGGTGGGGTTTGAGAGGTTTTGGGGAGCTCAGGGTGTGTTTTGCAGGGTTTTAGGGTGCTCGGGATCCTCCCAGACCCCCCTCAGCACCCGCGGCAGCGCAGGGATTGGGATTCCCCTTCAGAGACTCAGGACCCCCCTCAAAAGATGCAGCTGAGACTTGTAAATCTCCACCGTTCACACCTGAGATCGTCCCAGGGACCCCGCACTGAGCGCCCACCCCAGATCAACTCCAAAAAACTCCCCCGTGCACTCCACACTCATCTGAAGCACCAAAATCCCCCTCCCCAATAGAAACCAATGCTCCCAGGGGATCCTCAATGGTTCCCCCCGCCATGGGGCCCCCACCGACCCCACAATTCCCCTCATGGAAGCCCCGATCCCCTCACGGATCTCACCGGCTCGGGGATTCCCCTCACAGGACCCCCGAGCCCCTTCGTGGACCTCACCGACCCGGAATCCCCCTCATGGGAGCCCCAGATTCCCTCAGGGACCTCACCGATCCCGCAATTCCCCTCATGGGATCCCCGGTCCCCTCACGGATCTCACGACTCCGGGACAACCCCCCACACTCATGAAACCCCTCACGGACCTCACCGACCCGGAATTCCCCTCACGGAACCCTCCGTCCCCTCACAGCCCTCATCGATCCTGGAATTCCCCTCAGAGCCCTCACCGACCCGCAATTCCCCTCATGGAACCCCCGGTCCCCTCACGGACCTCACCGATCCCGCAATTCCCCTCACGGGACCCTCGGTTCCCTCACGGATCTCACTGATCCCGAAATCCCCCTCACGGAACCCCCGGCCCCCTCACAGATCTCACGACCCAGGGACCACCCCCCACCCTCACGGGACCCCTCATGGACCTCACCGGCTCGGGGATTCCCTTCATGAGACCCCCGACCCCTTTATGGACCTCACCGACCCGGAATTCCCCTCACGGGACCCCCGGCCCCCTCACGGACCTCACCGATCCCGAATTCCCCTCATGGGAGCCCCGGATTCCCTCAGGGACCTCACCGATCCCGCAATTCCCCTCACGGGAGCCTCGGTCCCCTCACGGATCTCACCGATCCCGCCAATTCCCCTCATGGGACCCTCGGTCCCCTCACGGCCCTCACTGATCCCGCAATTCCCCTCACGGAACCCTCGGTCCCCTCACGGCCCTCAC
>NW_026630933.1:0-1314 GCF_030028575.1 Malurus melanocephalus
CAAACGACACCTCCAGAGGGAATCCCATGCGGTTGATTTTCCAAAACCTCCAGAAAACATTGAATTTTTATTTATTATTATTTTTTTTTAATTTCAAAACAAAAAGAGCCAGGAAGGAATTTTGTCTTTTTCACGTTCTGCTCCGTGTCCTGCCCATGAACTCTTCTCCCTGGGTCACTCATGGTCTTGAGCTACAAAAATTTATCCCAGCTGATAAATTTGGGATAAATTTGGAATACATTTGGGATACATTAGGGATACATTTGGGATACATTTGGGATACATTTGGGATAAATTTGAAAAATTTGGTGTTGGGATAATGGGAATTGGGCACCAGAACCGTAAATTCAGGTGTAACAGGGGAGAAACGTTGATGGTTTTTTTTCCCAGTCCTGAGATTTCCTTCCCGAATTTCTTGGGACTGTTTGGGATCATTGTTCCATCACCAAGAGGTTTTTTTTCCAGATTTTTTCTCCAGGTGAACATGCCCAGCACTCCCAGCTTTTCTTCATCTCAGAGCTGCTCTTTTCTCTTCTCTTTAAAGGAAAAATTACTACAAAAAGAAATAAAAAAACCCCAACCGCTGTGAGAAGTTTAAAAAAATGTTATTTCTTTTTTCCTCCCTCAAAAATGAAGATTTTATTGCTTTTTTTTGGTCAGGCCTAAGGCAGGATTTGCTTTTTTTGAAAACCAACTGCAGCCTGCAGCAAAGATGAGCTGCAATCTCTGCTTCCTTAGGAAATTTTACATTTTTTTAAATGTAAACATTATAAATATTTTTTTCCAAGAAAAAAATCCATCAGGATTCGTTTGATCAACCCCAAATTTCTGCACAATTCATTGGGAATGGCGGGATTTGCAACCGGATCCAGGGTGGGATTTTGGGGCAATTTTATCCCATCTCATCCCAGAATTTCTTTCAGGAACTCTTCTCCCTGGGTCACTCATGGTCTTGAGCTACAAAAATTTATCCCAGCTGATAAATTTGGGATAAATTTGAAAAATTTGGTGTTGGGATAATGGGAATTGGGCACCAGAACCGTAAATTCAGGTGTAACAGGGGAGAAATGTTGGTGTTTTTTTCCCAGTCCTGAGATTTCCTTCCCCAGTTTCCTGGGACTGTTTGGGATCATCGTTCCATGACCAAGAGGTTTTCTTTTCCAGATTTTTTCTCCAGGTGAACATTCCCAGCTTTCCCAGCTTTTCCTCATCTCACAGCCACTCTTTTCTCTTCTCTTTAAAGGAAAAATTACTCCCAAAAAGAAATAAAAACCCCCAACCACTGTGAGAGACTTTAAAAAAAATTATTTCTTT
>NW_026630934.1:0-1314 GCF_030028575.1 Malurus melanocephalus
GAAGGTTTGGGGCACACAAACCCCACGGCTCCGGGTCACAGCTCCCCCTTCCCATCCCCTCCTAAGGGGTATGAGAGACTGACCACTGCAAACTGACCACTGAARGGTCCCTGGTGATGCASATCTGGGTGATCATGAGGACTTTTTATCCTGTTTTGGGATAAAAGCCAGCGAATTATCGCGAAATGCTCGGGACGCAAAAACCCCACAAACCCCACGGGACTGGCACAGCTCCCCCTTCCCATCCCATCCACATGGGGCATGAGGGACTGACCCTGGTGATGCAGTGGACACACAAATCTGGGTGATGAGGGAGATTTTTTGCCCCATTTTGGGATAAAAATCAGTGCAGCACCATGAAAGGCTCAGGACACACAAACCCCACGGGACTGGCACAGCTCCCCCTTCCCACCCCATGCACACCCCAATCCTCAGGGGTATGAAACACTGACCACTGCAAACTGACCACTGAAAGGTCCCTGGTGATGCAGTGGACACACAGATCAGGGTGATGAGGGGGATTTTTTACCCCGTTTTGGGATAAAAACCAGCGCAGCACCGCGGGAAGTTTGGGGCACACAAACCCCATGGCTCCTGGTCAAACCTCTCCCTTCTCACCCCATCCACACCCCAATCCTCAGGGGTATGAAACACTGACCGCTGCAAACTGACCACTGAAGGGTTCCTGGTGATGCAGATTTGGGTGATCATGAGCATTTTTTACCCTGTTTTGGGATAAAAAACAGCGAATTACCGTGAAAGGCTTGGGACGCAAAAATCCCATGGCTCCGGGTCACAGCTCCCCCTTCCCACCCCGATCCTCAGGGGTATGAAACACTGACCGCTGCAAACCGACCACTGAAGGGTCCCTGGTGATGCAGTGGACACACAGATCTGGGGGATTTTTTACCCTGTTTTGGGATAAAAACGAAAGACTCGGGGCACACAAACCCCATGGGACTGGCAGAACTACTCCTGACCCTAACCCTAACCCTAACCCTAACCCATATCTCCCCCTTCCCACCCCATCCACACCCCGAGGGGCACGAGGGACTGACCACTGCAAACTGACCACTGAAAGGTCCCTGCTGATGCACATCTGGGTGATCAGGGGGATTTTTTACCCCATTTTGGGATAAAAACCACGAAATACTCGTGGTGCACAAACCCCACAAACCCCACAAACCCCACAGCACTGGCACAGCCACCCCTCCACCATCACACGGGTGTCCCTGTCCCCCTCCTCCAGGACTTCACAGCCACTTTACAAACCAGAAACAAAAAGTTAACGCTGCGGGCTTGACCACATATTTT
>NW_026630935.1:0-1222 GCF_030028575.1 Malurus melanocephalus
GGGGGGATTTGGGGGAATTTGGGGGGATTTGGATGGATTTGGGGGAATTTTGGGGAAAATTGG
The DNA here is from genome assembly GCF_030028575.1 of Malurus melanocephalus. Lineage (NCBI taxonomy): Eukaryota > Metazoa > Chordata > Aves > Passeriformes > Maluridae > Malurus > Malurus melanocephalus. The sequence continues at coordinate 64 of NW_026630935.1, forward strand.
GGAAATTTTGGGGGGCATTTGGGGAGAATTTGGGAGATTTTGGGGAGATTTGGGGAGAATTTGAAATTTTGGGTGGATTTTGGGGGATTTGAGGGGTTTTACTGGATGAGTTTGGGGTTTTGAGGGATTTTGGTGGATTTTTGGGGGGTTTTGGGGTGAACTTTTGCTTTTTTGTGAATTTTGGGTTTTTTGGGGATGAGTTTTGGGTGAATTTTGGGGTTTTTTGGATGAATTTTTACTGCCCCCGCCCCTCCCCCACCCCCCCAGGAGCCCCCGCCGTTGGGGGAGGGGCAGAGGAAGCCCCGCCCACCGCCCCGCCCCTGCGAGACACTCGAGGAGACCCCGGAGACCCCGCCGGAGACCCCGCCCACCGCTCGGGCCACGCCCCCTGTCCGGGCCACGCCCCCAGCTCGGGCCACGCCCACCGCTCGGGACAGGTGAGGGGGCGGAGCCACTTATGAGGGGGCGGGGCCACGCCTGAGGGGGCGGGGCCATACCTGAAGTGGGCGGGGCTCACCTGTCCCAGGTGTTTTTTGGGGTTTTTTTTGTGCCTCAGTTTCCCTCTCTCCCCTCCCCCTCCCCCCTCAGGTTCCGGGGTCCCCTCCCCGACACCAGTACGGACCAGTACAAACCAGTATAAACCAGTGTGAACCAGTGTGAACCAGTACGGACCGGTATAAACCAGTGTGAACCAGTATGGACCAGTATGGACCAGTATAAACCAGTATGGAGTAGTATGAACCAGTATAAACAAGTATGAACCAGTGTGAACCAGTATAAACCAGTGTGAACCCGTATGGACTGGTACGGACCAGTATGGACCAGTGTGAACCGGTACGGACCAGTATAAACCAGTGTGAACCAGTATGAACCAGTAAAAACCAGTGAAAACCAGTATAAACCAGTGTGAACCAGTATGGATGAGTATGAACCAGTATGGACCAGTTTAAACCAGTATAAACCAGTGTGAACCACTATAAACCAGTGTGGACCAGTATGAACCTCTATGAACCAGTATAAACCAGTACGGACCTGTGTGGACCATTATAAACCAGTATGAACCAGTATGGATTGCTGTGAACCAGTATAAACCAGAATAAACCAGTATGGATGAGTGTCAACCAGTATGGACCAGTATAAACCAGTGTGGACCAGTATT
>NW_026630936.1:0-1254 GCF_030028575.1 Malurus melanocephalus
GGAACACCCTCTGTGCTCCCTGCGGGTCGGGAATGGCTGAGGGCACCCCAGATTCACCCCAGGCTGTGCAGACATCACTGCTGGAATGTCCTTTGGTCACACACCAGGCACCCAGAGCTCGCTGCATCCCCAATCATCCCCAAAAACCAGAAATGAGCCCTTTGTCTCACAGGGCCCTCCACCCCCATGGTGAGGATCTGCCCGTTTTCCTGCACAATTCACCAGCTCACATCACGTATTTTTGGATCTTCTGGGGGTAAAACCATTCCTCTATTTCAAGCCGAGTTTGAATAAATTATACAAAGCCTCTCCGAGATGCAGAATGCTTTCCAAATTGCTTATTTTAGCTTTCCATCTCGGTGAGGACTGAAATCTCTGGCATTTTTAGAGAAAGTGATTGACAGTCAAARTGCCACCTGCGGCCTGAAACGGTGCCTGGTCCAAAAACTGAGMTCAGTCTTGGACAAAGGACACGCCACGAAACAACACAGCCACTGTTCACAGATACCAACATTAACAGCACAAAGAATTAGAGMCCATTTTTCACCATTTTTTYCCMCTGTGAGAGCAATGTATCCGTGCCAAACTGTTCATATCCACAAGAGAGGAAATCATGCAGTATTTTTTGCCGATTTCTGCTTTTTCAGCAAWTTTGCTCTTTGCCAGACTGAGACCTTTTGTGCTCCATCTAATAAAAACCAAAGAGGGGCACTAACGAGGAGGAAGGACGCAGGAAGCAACACCTCGTTTGCATTCCTGCAGTGGTCCTGTTTGTTGTGAGGTGCTAAATTAACTCCCATTAATTCATTGTGAAAACAAGTGTAGAGAATAGCAAGGATCTTACAGCTTCTTCCGATTCAATGCTGCGTGCTGGCACTTTATTTTAAGAATAATTAATGAAAACTCAAGGATGGAAAAAGCAGCCTTTTGATGCCTCTGAAGCATTCAGCAGTAGATGGCTGTGGCTGTACCTGCCGGGATCCTGCTTCAAATATACTCAAATATTTTCATRGCTGTGATTCATCTTTTCATCCTCCCAAGCCTGTGCTATATTTATTACACATATACWTTCCGAGGAGAAAAAAAGCAAAATCTGGTGCACTTGAAAAAGGATGAAAAGGGTCAATTTGAGGCACTGTGCTCACACCAAGCCCGGTGTCAGTGGGATGACACTGTGGACAGGAACTGGAGGAGGGATGGGGATACAGGCAGAGAACAGCTCCCTGCACATCCCTGGGAGCTCAGACCCCGATG
>NW_026630937.1:0-1296 GCF_030028575.1 Malurus melanocephalus
CCGACTGTGGGAAGGGCTTCAAGCACAACTCCAACCTCATCACCCACCAGCGCATCCACACTGGGGAGAGGCCCTACGAGTGTTCCCAGTGTGGGAAGAGCTTCTACTGCAGCTCTAACTTGACCCGACACCAACGCCACCACCAGTAAGTTACGCCTGGTGAGTCCCCCGAGTTTGGGAAGAGCTCCGTGCGCTGCTCCACCTTCGTCCCCCATCAGAGGACCCACACTGGGCAGAGACCTGGTGACCCACATTCCTGGTGACCCCCGTTGGGACAACACCTGGCTCGTCTACACATCCTCCTCCATTCCTCTAAGCACCTACATGAGCACAGGGGCCGGAATGCTCATCCAGACTCAGACTGGCAGTGGAAAATCATTAGAAAGAGCCGATTTCTTCAATGCAAAAAATGTCCCCTTCTCTGTTCAGTTGTTTCTTCTGGTGGCATCAAGCATTAGTCTGGTGGAATCAGGAAATTAAATGAAGAGATCTAAAGCCATACCATTTTACCAGGATTTGGGGCCTCAATTTGGCGTTCAGGGGAATATTTGGGAGGATTTGGGTGTTCTGGGACTGCCCAGGCCAGGGTCCAGGCCCACGATCTCATAGTTGTGCTGGCATGGTGTGTCCACCTGAGCATGTCTGTTCTCCAGGAATTCCGGTTGTCTGTCACAGTTCCTGGCTTGGGTCTTCCCATCTGGGGTATGACCCCCAAAGTGCCCAAATCGCTGCTGAAGTGCCCAAGCTGCTCCCAGCTGGGGCTGTTCCTGTCCACAAAACACTCCTGGTCGGTGCCATGGAGGGCTGGGAGGGGGTTTGGGGGCTCCTGGGGACACTGTGAGGAGTTTTTGTGGTGCTGGGAGGGGGTTTTGGGGGGCTTTTGGAAGAGTCTGTAAGGGATTTTCAGGGGTCTGTTAGGTGTAGGTGCCTTGGAGAAAAGTTGGGTGGGGTTTTCGGGGCCATGGGAAGGGGTTTTGGTGGCTCTGGGGTCATTTATATTGCAGGGAGTGGTTGGGGGGATCCTGGCCAGGAGCTTTGGGGTGGTTTGAGGGCTCCAAGATTGGCTGTGGGGCTGGGGGGGTTTTAGGGTGGTTGTGACCCCTCCCCAAACTCCCAAAGCTGCCACCAGACCCCACCCCCACGATGCTGCTGTGGGTTTGGGGGATTCCATGTTGAGGTTTGTCCTCCTGGTGCTGCAGGAGAAGGTGAGGGGGTGTCCCCAGGGGCCGTGTGTGTCCCCCCAGAGTGTGTGTGACCCCCTCTCCCATCCCAGTGTCACCCCCTTTTCCCTCCCCA
>NW_026630938.1:0-1251 GCF_030028575.1 Malurus melanocephalus
GTTGGGACAGGGTTTAGAGCAGCCTGGATCCAGTCCCAAATGTCCCTCCCAGCCCAAACCCAAACCCAAACCATGGTGGGAGTGCCCCGCAGATGTCCCTCCATCCCAAACCCAAACCCAAACCCAAACCATGGTGTGAGTGTCCCGCAGATGTCCCTTCCAGCCCAAACCCAAACCATGCTGTGAGTGCCCCGCAGATGTCCCTCCAGCCCAAACCCAAACCCAAACTATGGTGTGAGTGCCCCGCAGATGTCCCTCCAGCCCAAACCCAAACCCAAACTATGGTGTGAGTGTCCCGCAGATGTCCCTTCTAGCCCAAACCCAAACCATGGTGTGAGTGTCCCGCAGATGTGCCTCCCATCCCAAACCCAAACCATGGTGTGATTTCCCCCTCCCTGCTCCCCCTGCACCCACAGGAGCAGCCTGGATCCAGTCCCAAATGTCCCTTCCAGCCCAAACCCAAACCCAAACCATGGTGTGAGTGCCCTGCAGATGTCCCTCCCAGCCCAAACCCAAACCATGGTGTGAGTGCCCCGCAGATGTCCCTCCATCCCAAACCCAAACCCAAACCATGGTGTGAGTGTCCCGCAGATGTCCCTCCAGCCCAAACCCAAACCCAAACCATGGTGTGAGTGTCCCGCAGATGTCCCTTCCAGCCCAAACCCAAACCATGGTGTGAGTGTCCTGCAGATGTCCCTCCAGCCCAAACCCAAACCCAAACTATGGTGTGAGTGTCCCGCAGATGTCCCTCCCATCCCAAACCCAAACCCAAACCATGGTGTGAGTGTCCCCTCCCTGCTCCCCAGCACCCACAGGAGCAGCCTGGATCCAGTCCCAAATGTCCCTCCCATCCCAAACCCAACCCATGGTGTGAGTGCCCCGCAGATGTCCCTTCCAGCCCAAACCCAAACCCAAACCCAAACCATGGTGTGAGTGCCCTGCAGATGTCCCTCCATCCCAAACCCAAACCCAAACCATGGTGTGAGTGTCCCCTCCACCCACAGGAGCAGCCTGGATCCAGTCCCAAATGTCCCTTGCAGCCCAAACCCAACCCATGGTGTGATTTCCCCCTCCCTGCTCCCCCTGCACCCACAGGAGCAGTCTGGATCCAGTCCCAAATGTCCCTCCCATCCCAAACCCAACCCATGGTGTGATTTCCCCTCCCTGCTCCCCTGCACCACCAGACCCGTCCTCACCCAGGCTGTGCCCTGCGATGGACACCCCGCCCCTGAAGTGCGGGTTTCTCTGCAG
>NW_026630939.1:0-1313 GCF_030028575.1 Malurus melanocephalus
AGAGTAGAGTGGCTGGTCAGTGACACAGAGACCATTGCCACCTTTGGCTTCCGGTGACAGTGAGTTATCACTCAGGTGTTTCTGAAAATCCTTCTGCACCCAGCAATGCTCTGGCAGGTAAAGTGGCTCTGAAGGAGGATCCATACTCAGATTTGGATTCATCCCTGCTGGAGGCTGGTCTGTCTAATGGCCAGGACTGAGAGAACCTCAGCTGGAAAAGGTCTGGGGCAGACGCAGCGTTTCATGCCTCAGTTGCCCTTTAGTTAGCACAGAATGACTGGCTTGGGCACAGAGCTTGTCAGGGAAATCTCTCTTTTAATCCATAAATGTAGGGCATCTGTCAGATTTATTCTGTTTGTATGGATCCCATGGTGCCCACTGTGCGCTCTTTGAAGTGATGGTTGCCTTGGTGTCCCTCTGACAATTGTTCAAACGTGCAGGTGCCTCTTGGACACTCACACTGAAAATCCAGGGTGTTCTAGCACAAAATTTCAATGCCTAAATTTCCCTCAAATCCCCTAAATCACATACTTATCTAGAAAATCCTCATATATTTCAGTTTTATTCTACTTCCTCCCCTGGTCACTCCATTTCCTTTTGTCCCTGTCATAACAAGGCTCAGTGGAGTCAGGAAAGCTTATCTGTGAGTGTGACTGAACTATTTGTCACCCCTCTCAGGAGTCCTTCAACTCCAAACAGTACCATAAATTACCTCTTTTTCTATTAAGCTCCAATCGAGACAATTTTGGAGGACTTTTTTGACGTTTCCTAGAAGTGCAGCCTGCACAGCTACAGCTTATTTCCAACCTTGGAGAGCCACATCCAGGAGCTCCAGCTGTGAAGTGAGGAGCAGGACCCTCAGGTGCTCCAGTTTTTCCCCTTTTAGATGAAGATGAGCACAATGAGGGTGGCTGTTGTCTGCAGGTAAGCTGAGGAAAGGGCTTTAGCAGGTCAGTGAATAGCAGTCTGTTAGACAAGCTTGGGGTGGAGATCCTTGTGGTGAAGAATGAATCATGAACTTGTGGACTACCTGGTGTTCTTGTCTAAGAAAACAAACAATTTGTCTGGACAAACTGTGATTTTTTTTGATCAGGACTAAGCCAGTGATGACAGCGTGTGTCACTGGGGTTTTTATAAGAAGTTCTGCACTCAGCTGAGCTGTGTTAAGAGCCTGCCCACTCTTCTGCTAGGGACAGACATGGGAGAAAATGCTCTGCCCATTTCCCCTGGTGTTTCACACAACACCTGGCACGGTGTGTCCCAGTCCAAGCCATAGGAGCAAGGTGCTGCTGTTGGCAGAGATGCCAGCAGGG
>NW_026630940.1:0-1255 GCF_030028575.1 Malurus melanocephalus
TCCCCAAATTCCTGACATTTTTCCAAAAATTCCCAAGATTTCCAAAAATTCCCAATATTTTCCCAAAATTCCCWATTTCCCCAAAATTCCTGATATTTTTCCTAAATTCCAGACATTTCTCTGAAAATTCCCATTCTTCCCAAAATTCCCGACATTTTTCCCAATTTTTTCCCAGAATTCCCAATGTTTTCCCCAAATTCCTGACATTTTTCCCCAAATTCCAGACATTTCTTCCAAAATTCCCAACATTTTTCCCAAAATTCCCAACTCTATATCCCAAATAGCCCCAAAATTCCTTTTTCCCGAATTTTTCCCAAAATTTCCCATATTTCCCCAAAATTCCCAACATTTTCCCCAGAATTTCCCCAAAATTTCGGATACTTTTCCAAAAAATCCTTTTTCACCCAAATTTCCAAAATTTTCCCCAAAGTCACATTTTTCCCCATTTTTTTCCCAAAATTCCTGACATTTTTCCCAAAATCCCCAAAATTTCCTCAGAATTCCAGACATTTCTTCCAAAATTCCCAACATTTTTCTCAAAATTCCCAATATTTTTCACAAAATTTCCCCAAAATTTCTGACATTTTTCCCCAAATTTTCCCAATTTTTCCCAAAATTTCCTTTTTTTCCCCCAAATTGGCAAATTTTTCCCCAAATTCCCGACATTTTTTTCCAAAATTCCTGACATTTTTCCCAGAATTCCCGGCATTTCCCAAAATTCCCAACATTCGTCTGTAAAATTCTGACATTTTCCCAAAAATTCCCAACATTTTCCCCAAAATTTCCCCAAAATTTCTGATACTTTTCCAAAAAATCCTTTGTCCCCAAATTCCCAAATTTTTTCCTAAATTTTCCCCAAAATTCTGAACATTTTTCCCAACATTTTCCCAAAATTCCCAACGTTTTCCCCAAATTCCCAATTTCTCCTCCAAAATTCCAGGGATTTTTTCCCAAAAGTCCCATTTTTCCAAAATTCCCAATTTTTTCCCAAAATTCCCATTTTTTTTCCCAGAATTCACCTTGGACGGTGAAATCTCCGCACACTCAGAGTGACCACTGAGTGACCAATGAGTGACCATTCCCACCATTATTCCCATTTTTTTCCCAAAAATCCCAATTTTTCCCCAAAATTCCCAATTTTATTTTCCAAAATTCCCATTTTTTCCCAAAATTCCCATTTTTTTGCCCAGAATTCACCGGGGATGGTGAAATCTCCGGACACTCAGAGTGACCACTGAGTGACCACTGAGTGACC
>NW_026630941.1:0-1198 GCF_030028575.1 Malurus melanocephalus
GGGTTTTCAGGGGGTGACCACACCCGGTGTAAAACCCTCCTGACGGCCAAGGCCGGGGCGCTCTCGGCCTTCACCTCCAAACGCAGCAGCTGCGTCGGCTGCAGGGCCCTCCTGCCCCACCACGGTGAGCGAGTTCATTAATAATTCATTAATTAATCCTAATTTCCATAATTAAACCCCCAAAATTCCCAATTTAACCCTTTTTTCCCCAAAAAAATCGGGTTCTGGAGGCCCAAAATCTGCCCAAAATGAGCCCAACCCATCCCAAAATTGATCTTTATTGTCACAGTTAGACCTGGCCTCTAATTAATTAATTCATTCATTAATTAATCTCAATTTCTCTAATTAAAGCCCTGAAATTCACAATTTAACCCCTTTTTCCCCCAAAAAAATCGGGTATTTGAGGCCCAAAATCCGCCCAAAATGAGCCCAACCCACCCCAAAATTGATGTTTTTCTCCATGGTGGGACCACACCCTTAATTAATCAATTAATTCATTAATTAATCTCAATTTCCCTAATTAAAGCCCCGAAATTCCCAATTTTACCCTTTTTTCCCCGAAAAAATCGGGTTCTGGAGACCCAAAATCTGCCCAAAATGAGCCCAACCCATCCCAAAATTGATGTTTCTCTCCACAATGAGACCACGCCCTTAATTAATCAATTAATTCATTAATGAATTCCGTTTTTCATAATTGAACCTCTGAAATTCCCAATTTAACCCTTTTTTCCCAAAAAAAATCGGGTTCTGGAGGCTCAAAATCCGCCCAAAATGAGCCCAGCCCATCCCAAAATTGATCTTTGTTGTCACCATTAGACCTGGCCTCTAATTAATTAATTCATTCATTAATTAATCTCAATTTCTCTAATTATACCCCAAAATTCACAATTTAGCCCTTTTTTCCCCCCAAAAATCGGGTTCTGGAGGCCCAAAATGAGCCCAACCCACCCCAAAATTGATGTTTTTCTCCATGGTGGGACCACGCCCTTAATTAATCAATTAATTCATTAATTAATCTCAATTTCCTAATTAAAGCCCCGAAATTCACAATTTAACCCCTTTTCCCCCCCAAAAAATCGGGTTCTGGAGGCCCAAAATCCGCCCAAAATGAGCCCAAAATCACCTGATTGGTCCCAAATTTGCCCAAAATCTCCCAAATTTGTCCCAAAATTGCCCCAAAATTGCCCCAAAACCTCCC
>NW_026630942.1:0-1292 GCF_030028575.1 Malurus melanocephalus
ACATCACATCATATCAATGACACCACATCACCACCGCCCAACCCAGCAGGTACCATCACAGCCCTGGTGACCTGGGACGGCAGAACTGGGCTCCCCAAATCCCTGCTCCCAGCACGGTGATTCCCACCAGCTGAAGGATTTAATCCCTGTCCAGCTGCAGGAGGCCGTGGGGGTCACCAGTGTCCGGGGGAGATTCCATTTGGGAAGGTGAAGGTGATGAAGGGATGTGATGGACAACCCAGGCCGAGCACAAAATCATCCTGCAATTCTCCGGGACAGATTGCCACATCTCCCTGCCAAGAAATCAGACATTCCTGCTGGAGTCAGGCCTTTCACAGGAGCCCCCTCGGGGACATCAAGTGAGGCTAAGACAACAGGCCAGAGCTTTGTGATCAAATCACGAGTCCCCACGGTCCCTCCAGCTGGCAGGACCGTCATTGACCTCAATGGCCTTGTCCTCCCCGAAGCAGCTCCGTCAATTTGGCCACAATCCACTTAATAATGGAGCTGGAATATAAAGATGTATCCAGGCCCGACCACAAAACAGCTGGAGACTGTAGGGTTGACTTAATACTGGTAGAATAAACCAGGGAACTGGTGGGAGTCAGCTCGGATGTTGCTGGCGAGGTTGGGAGCAGGGCTGAGCAATAAAAGGGATCAAATGTGTGAGGCACAAACTGTCTGGAGCCCCGGTTGTTGTTGTTGTTGTTTTAACTAATTGAATTTTAGTACTGCTGAAAGGATTGACAGCTCTGGGGAGCGGTGGCCAGGTACAGCCCCGACACGAATCCCTCCTAATCCCAGTCTGCCTCCAGACACACGGAGCTCCTCCCATGAGGACAAATTCGGCCCCTGACAGCTGGGACCGGAGCCGAGGGGGCTGCATCCCTCCCAGAGATCCTGGCAGATCCATTCCTGGCCTCACGGGGATGCTCTAAGTGTCCCTGGGAGCAATTCCTTCGGATCTGAGCAGGATGGGACAAACAGGCACAGCCCTTGTGCCGGGGGAGAGGCAGGACACCGAAGGTGTTGAGGGGATTTGTTGGTAAAACCTAGTAGGACCCGCCTGTCCATGCCTCTGCCTCGGGGTTTGGACTGGGACCAGTCCCTGGGACCAGTTTGGGAGGGTGTAAAGGCTGGGGTGGGCTGGGGTGGGCGGGGGTGGGCAGTACAGGGTGGACAATGCAGGGTGGACAGTGCAGGGTGGGCAGTGCAGGGTGGGCAGTGCAGGGTGGTCAGTGCAGGGTGGGCAGTGCAGGGTGGACAGTGCTGAATTGGGCAGTGCAGGGTGG
>NW_026630943.1:0-1266 GCF_030028575.1 Malurus melanocephalus
ACTTTCTCAAGCTACCACCATATTGTGGGAAAAAAGTCTAAAATGCAGCTAAGCATGGGACACTGTGGCAATTTGAAACATTACTATGCAGTGGTAGAACTTTTTTTAAATTTTTTTTTTATTCTTCGCTCATTTTCTGTGAACACCTCTCTGATACGGGGTGCTCAGCGCTGTTGGGCTCTGCAGCAGTATCTCTGCCCCACCCTGAGGGGCTTCTGAGACATGACACTGGATTCCAGTCCAGCAGACTGAAAAGAGCCTTTGTTTGGCTCTAAGTACGCTGCCTGGCAGCATTAATGTTTCACCACAGATCTCTGTCCTTCTCCCCCAGCAAGTGCAGCTATAATGTTTTCTACCCATTCCCTGGTAAAAACAAACAGACCACAACCCAACAACAACAACTACAAAATTAAACCCAGTGCTATTTCTGAAAGGTAAATGACTGGAAACTACTGGCTTGTACTATCAAGTCTAAGATATTGTTTGAGAAATTCAGCAAGCTAGGTGTAATTGATAAGAAATGTATATATTGTGTCTATTTTTGTAAATAGAACTGGTCTGTCTTTGGGGACAAAGAGATTAAAATTTAGGGAGAACACAAACTGCATCTGAAATTCCTTGCAAAGCTATGTACTGGGCTCAGTAAAATTAAGTTTCCAGATTTGGTAAATGCTTTCTGGATACTTTTGAGCAAGTTATTTATYAATATTTGCCTCATCTTCCTGCAGAAAGTTTCAAGCCTTTTTCTCACYCTAGCTGGAACTTGGGCTCAGCTGAGTTTAGGAGATCAGCCAACACCCAGGTGAATACTCTGCTGCTGACAGTAATGATACTGACCATGAAAACCGGACTGATTTCTGTTTAGTGCATTTACGGAATAAATCTATACACAGTTAGCAGATGTTCAGATAACAGCTGAGTATTCATGAATATGTTTGCAAATCTTGACACTTCAAGGAATTTGCAATGAATGTCATTGCCTTCCTGTTCACTGCAGTCTGGTTGCCAGTCATCTTACTGTCTGCAAAGTTTGACAGCCTTCAGAAAGAAAAAACAATCAGACATTCACAGAAGTAAAAAGCTGAGGTGAACAGTTCAGGAACAAATTGCAGTCTGGCCAATTTGCTAAATCTGAAAAGTGTAGCAGACTTAGCAAATACTTACAAATACCAAATACATTCTCAGCTTATGAAAATAGTTTGGAAACTATTCCAGAGGAAAAAAAAAAAAAAAAGAAGAAAAGCCAAAATTTCAAACATTTTTTTG
>NW_026630944.1:0-1198 GCF_030028575.1 Malurus melanocephalus
AAAAACACCCCAAAAATCCCCAAAACCCATCCCGAAAACCCCCAAAAAAACCCCCATAAATCAACCCCAAAAACCCCCAAAAACCCCACCCCCAAGCCCCAGCTCGGGCAGGGACCAGCGCCCGTTGATGTGCTCGAACTCCTGCACCTGGAGAGGGGCACGGGGAACCCAAAAACATCAAAAAACACCCCAAAAACCTCAAAAAAACACCCCAAAAATCCCCAAAACCCATCCCATAAATCCATCCCAAAAAGGGACCCTAAAACCACCCCCAAGCCCCAGCTCGGGCAGGGACCAGCGCCCGTTGATGTGCTCGAACTCCTGCACCTGGAGAGGGGCGCGGGGAACCCAAAAACATCAAAAAACACCCCAAAAACCCACCCCCAAAACCCCCAAAACCCACCCCAAAAAGGGACCCTGAAAACCTCAAAAACCCACTTCGAAAAGGGACCCTAAAACCCAAAACAGACCCCAAAAACCTCCCTGGGGAGCCTAAAAAATCCACCCAGGAAACCCCAAAAACCCCAGGTGTGTTCAGGTGTGTCCCCAGCTGTCCCCAGGTGTATTTCTGGGAGTGCAGGTGTGTCCCCAGGTGTGTCCCCAGGTGTGTCCCCAGCCATCCCCAGGTGCCCCCAGATGTATTTCCGGGTGCTCAGGTGTGTCCCAAGCTGTCCCCAGGTGTCCCCAGGTGTTTGGGTGTGTCCCCAGGTGCCACCCAGGTGTATTTCTCGGTGCTCAGGTGTGTCCCCAGCTGCCCCCAGGTGTCCAGGTGTGTCCCCAGCTGTTCATGTGTGTCCCCAACTGTCCCCAGGGCTGTCCCCAGGTGTCCCCAGGTGTTTGGGTGTGTCCCCAGCTGTCCCCAGGTGCCACCCAGGTGTATTTCCGGGTGCTCAGGTGTGTCCCCAGCTGTCCCCAGGTGTCCGGGTGTGTCCCCAGCTGTCCCCAGGTGTGTCCCCAGCCATCCCCAGCTGTCCCCAGGTGCATTCCCAGGTGGTTGGGTGTGTCCCCAGCTGTCCCCAGGTGTTTAGCTGTGTCCTCAGGTGTCCCCAGCAGTGCCCAGCTGTCCCCAGGTGTCCCCAGGTGTCCCCAGGTGCATTCCCAGGTGTTTGGGTGTGTCCCCAAGGCTGTCCCCAGGTGTTGGTGTTTGTCCCCAGCTGTCCCCAGGTGTCCCCAGGTGTCCCCAGGTACCTTTTTCTTG
>NW_026630945.1:0-1212 GCF_030028575.1 Malurus melanocephalus
AAATATCCACGTGTTCAGGAGCGGGAGCAGCTCCGAGCTCCGGGCTGGTGTTTAGGAGTGGGAATGAGCTCCGAGCTCCGGGCTGGTGTTCAGGAGCAGGATCAGCTCCGAGCTCCGGGCTGGTGTTCAGGAGCAGGATCAGCTCCGAGCTCTGGGCTGGTGTTCAGGAGCGGGATCAGCTCCGAGCTCCGTGCTGATGTTCAGGAGCGGGATCAGCTCTGGGCTCCAGGCTCTCGTTCAGGAGCGGGATCAGCTCCGGGCTGATGTTAAAGAGCAGGATCAGCTCTGGACTGATGTTCAGGAGCAGGATCAGCTCTGGGCTCCGGGCTGGTGTTCAGGAGCGGGAATGAGCTCCGAGCTCCAGGCTCGTGTTCAGGAGCAGGATCAGCTCTGGGCTTGTGTTCTGGGAGCAAGATCAGCTCAGGGCTTCGGGCTCGTGTTCAGGAGCAGGATCAGCTCCTTGTTCGTGTGCAGGAGCGGGAGCAGCTCCCGGCTCTGTGTTTGTGCCACGCGTTGCCTCCCCAGCGCTGCCCTAAAATCCCGYTGAAATCCCGGTGCAGGGAATGCCCGGACTCGTGATCCCTGCCGGATTTAGGGCAGGAGCAGGTTCAGTTCCCGGGCACAGAGGGGGATGATCGAGAACCCACCCTGGGGGATGGCGGGGATGGTCCCCGATCCCGATCCCCCTGTGGTGCCCGGTTTGGAACCGGAGGTGCCGGATGTGGTTACAACCGGGYAATGCCAATTTTCTGGCGGCCGGGAGCAAAGCCGAGGAGCAAACAAGGAACAAAGGAGCCGGAAAAGCAGCCGGGAGCGCTGCCCTGGCGCGGGCCCAGCCCGGCGCCCTCCCGGTGCCCGCAGAGCCGCTGGGATCCCGCCAGGGTCTCTCCCGGGGCCGCTCCGGCGTCGTTCCCGTGACCGTCACATGCCCGGGAGGGTGACGGGGCCGCGATCCCGGCGGGACGGGACCGGAGGCAGCGGCTCCGGCCGGGGCTGTGCCGGGGATGGCGGCGGTCCCGGGATAAGCAGCCCCGGTCCTGAGCGCTCTCCCTGCTCTCCCCGCGTTTGCAGACCGCAGCCGGCTGCTGGGGGCCCGGCGCCCGGGCTACGGGACCCTGCCGGACACAGGCACGGAGCCGGACACGGGCACGGACACGGGCACGGACACGGAGCCGGCCCGCATGGTAGGGATGGGGCATTGCTGTCGGGAGG
>NW_026630946.1:0-1238 GCF_030028575.1 Malurus melanocephalus
CTTGGGCAGGATTAATGCACAATCCAATGCACTCATCCCTTGTTTTTCCCCCAAAGCAGGATTTCCTATTCCCAAACATTGGCTGGATGGAGGAGGAGGCTGCAAAGAAGGGGAAGACATCCCAGGACCCCCAGGCAGGTGAGGAGGAAGTCACTGCTCCTTTTTCCCCTCTCTTCTCCTCCATCTCCCAGCCCAGCATTGGCACCGGCTGAGGGACAACCCTGCTGCCGACACCGTCCTGCTGGGGACAAATTGGGGGGATCTCCTTCCCCTTCCCTCTGGCATGGAGGCAAATCCCATCCTCCCCTTGTCCCTCCTCCCCCAGACAAAGAGCCGAGGATGGAGAGCAAGGAAGACAAATACCCCCATCAGAACCTCGTGGAAGGGGCCATTCTGAGCGGCTCCACAGCACAGGAATCCAATAGAGAGGAAACGCCACAGAGATTGCACAAAAAGAGGGGCCCCAAACTCAGGCCACGGTGCTCTGAGGGGAAAAGACCCACCCTGTGTCAGGAAGGCACCCAGAGCTTCAGCCGGGGCTTGGAGCTGGGGGTCCATGAGCAGCTTCACGCTGGGGAGAAACCCTACAAGTGCTTGGAGTGTGGGAAGAGCTTCAGCAGGAGCACCCGCCTGCTCCATCACCGGCTGATCCACACCGGGGAATGGCCCTACGAGTGTGGGGAATGTGGGAAGGGCTTCAGCTGCAGCTCTGAACTGATCCACCACCAACGCATCCACACTGGGGAGAGACCATATGAATGTTCTGAGTGTGGGAAGAAGTTTTCAACGAGCTCCAGTCTTCTCAAACACCAGCGCATTCACACAGAGGAGAGGCCCTTCCATTGCCCCGACTGTGGGAAGGGCTTCAAGCAAAACTCCCACCTTGTCAGACACCAGCGCATCCACACAGGGGAGAGGCCCTACGCTTGTCCTCAGTACTGGAAGAGCTTCAGCCAGAGCTCTAACGTGACCAAACACCAACACCGGCACCCGTAAGGGAAGCCCTGTGAGTGCCCCGAGTTTGGGAAGAGCTCCGTGCGCTGCTCCACCTTCATCCCCCATCACAGAATCCACATTGGGCAGAGACCTGGTGACMCACATTYCTGGCGAACCCCTTTGGGAYGACACCTGGCTGGTGGTCTCCACATCCTCCTGGATCCTTGTAAACACCTGCATGAGTGTCATGTACCCATCCAGACTCAGATTGACAGTGGAAAATCATTAGAAAGAGCCGATTT
>NW_026630947.1:0-1280 GCF_030028575.1 Malurus melanocephalus
AAAAAAAGGCAGATCTTAAGTTTTCCAGAAAACCCCTCTCAAATCACATCACTTTTCAAAAATAAGATACGACCTCAGGTGAAAATTCTGCTGTTTAAGGAAATCTAATGAGTTGCTGTGTAATGAATGTCAATGTATCAGATGCATTCCCAGCAGATTCTTAACTGTAATGGATGTTACCAAGAAAAGCCTCCTCCTTGTAAGGAAATAGAGAGTCATAGCTGAATATTTTCTTTAAATACTGATAACTTGAAGCCATCAACTGGTTTAAATGTGATGCATCCACCTTTCTGCTTTGTTTATGGCATTAATAGCCACATCCAGGAGAAAACAGTGTTAGTGTGGACTGGAAATGCTGGAATTTGGTTTTGCTGTTCAGTATCAGGCAAGATGTTAAAAGTGACTTTTAAAAATTATGGACTCAGAAAAATGAGTCTAATTTGAATTCTATTCTCATGATACTCCCTGCTTCTTGTATACTTACTTTTTCGGGAGTCCCAATAGGAGTTTTGGAAAAGAAACCAATACTGAATAGGGTCCAAAATGGCAAAACAAGGGAAGTTGCTTCCCCTAAATAATGTTTTTATCCTTCAATTCATGGTGTTGTCTAGCCAGGACTTTCTAAAGTATAAGTACTGTTTTCTTTAGACAAACTTGAGAGAAGAAAAATAATCACATTTTGGACAAAACCAACACTTTTGCACAACTCAGAAGTCAGTACAGATCAAAGGTTACCAGTTGAGGTGGAAGGAATGTGGCTTTCCTTTTGAAAAGATGAGAGTTAGTTTTTGTTTCCCTTATCAATGTGTGGACTCAGTCTGTTTAACGAGTACAATTTCCATAGGTTGATGTAGAAAAGTAAAAAACTCCTTTTCAGTAATGTCTGTCTCATTTTAGAGGCCCAGTAAAAAAAGCCAAGAAATCCAGAGGACCATGGCAGGCTGAGAGTGTGTTTTCCTCATGGATGTGGGCCTGAAACATGAGGGATTAAATAAAACATGAGTGTTTGGGCGTTTTTTTTAACACTTTTGAAAGTTGGGGAATACATCATATTCAATTTTTTAATGAGGAAGAGACGAAGAAAATGAGTGATTACCTTTATGCCACCAAATACAAGGTTTTCAGGGAAGTTTTAAGGTGCTCTCACTGATACATAATTCTGCTTTTGCAAACACCTGGTGGTGCAGATATCCTGTGTGAATGATTTCTGGGTTGGAAAACAGAAAATGAAGAAAACTGCTGTTCCTCAGCAGGATCACAGGTTAGATATTTCCAGCTAA
>NW_026630948.1:0-1243 GCF_030028575.1 Malurus melanocephalus
GGGGTCCCTGCCTTCATTGGAAAACACCTGTCTTTCAAACCAAGACCCTCCCCTTTTTCCTCATCTTCCTTCTTTCTTTATACACAGACCTCTCCTGTTGCTTGTCTCAACCACATCTATCCACATTCCCTATCAGTTAATCCTTTCCAATTCTCCTCTAAATAAAATCACTTATTTTGACACAACCGAGGTCCATTTGTTCCATAAGGTGCGTATTTAAGCTCCTTTAGCAAATCATAGTCTGGCCACACAAAATAACAATCTTCCACCATTATGTTACCTCTGGAGCAATGCATAATCTGTCCCACAGCCTCAGCATTTTCCCTAAGGGAGTCTCTGGAGGTACAATGGGATCGTCATCCCTTTTGCTGGGGGTCCCTTCCCAGCTTTACCTTTACCACCCTCCATGTGGCTCTGTTTCACCTGTGATACCCACCATGGATGCCCTCTCAGGTTTACTCCCCAAAGATGCCATTTTAGTCATTGCTGAGATTTTCAGTGGTTTTTCCCTGAAGTCTCTTTATGAATATCAGATATTCGGAAAAAGTTTTTTACAGAAAGAATGATAAAGCATTGGAATGGTCTGCCCAGGGAGGTGGTGGACTCACCATCCCTGCAGGTGTTTAAAAAATGATTGGGTGGCGCTGGGAGCAATGGTTTAGTTGAGGTGTTGGGGCATGGGCTGGAGTCGAAGATTTTGAAGGACTCTTCCAACCCTGGTGATTCTGTGATTCTGTGAATGTCTCTGGTGTGGCACTCATCTGTCTCCCGGACAGTCTTGGGAACTCAACCAATCCCCTGGTGCCGGCTGCCATCAAGGGGAGGTGATCCCCAAAACTGGGTGAGGTGGGCCTTCACCTCCACTCACTGGCCGCAGTCCCTGGATGGTGGAAGGATTCCAGATGAGAAGCCCCGAATTGTTAGGAAAATCAATCCACAAATACCAGAGATTTGTGTCCAAAACCAGACAGAGGAGTCCTGTAAATTTATTCAAATAAACAGAGAGGCTGTGGGACATTTCCATGGGGTCTCTCAAATTGGGATCTCTCCTTTTTATCCCAATTTCCCAGCCGCATTTCTCTCTCTCCTTCCCCATTGGCTGAGGTACTTGCGAGGTATAGACTTGCCACATCCCCTAATATAGACCCCCATCTAATGCTCATTTCCCCCCGGCCCTTTTCATTCTTTGTGTCTCTGTTCTTTTTCTCTCAGTCCAGGCAATTAGCACTGCCTTGGTTAAGGA
>NW_026630949.1:0-1259 GCF_030028575.1 Malurus melanocephalus
TTGGTTACACCTCTGTGATGACGTATTGTCTTGTTCCCTAAGAAGAATTCAATACAAGATAGGGGTGGCAGCCATGTAGTTTTAGGTTGTTAGTATTTAGTTTTAGTATCATGCACTGGGGAAAAACAGAGCAGGAGGCTGAGCAGATGTAAGAAGAAAAATGGAGACCCAAGATCACAGTGAGGAGAAGATGGGATGGGTTGCTGGGCTGTTGCTATGGTTCTCGAGCATGGAGAAAACAAGCTGTTCTCACAAAGACTATTTCATCAATGAGAGACCTGTATAGAAAAGGAGAGCGACCTTGCTCTGAGGGAAAAAAAACCCTGGCCTTTGAGGACTGGACTGAACTTATCAGGAGCCAAAAAGGAGGAAGAGGCTTGGCCCCCCCACGACGTTTGAAGCGAGTTGATGCTAAGAAGAAATTGTGTTCTGYRGGGAGGRRGAGATGCCCCCGCCCTACGTCTGAAGTAAGTGGATGCTTAGAAGAAGCTGTGTTCTGCCAGGAGATTTGTGATAGTGGTCTTACACTGCCGAAAAAATGCAGTTTGGCCTTGAGGAACATTCTTTCCTTTCTCCTACGAGGTAAAGAAAATACTTGCCACCAGCAGTTATACAATGACTGCTTCTTGGGAAAAGAACTTCCACAGCTTGGAGCTGTGGGAACGCCTCTCCTATGATGCTGGACAACAACCGTAATGAGTAGTTTGATCTATGTTAGACTTTCATTCCTGTCCCCTGTGTGTGAGGGAAAACATCGGGGGGGATGGAGAGGGAGGACCTGGGAAAGAGACGGGTCCCGGAAAGGATAACAGGTGTCTTATGTCCGTTTTTCTTTTCCTTCTTGCAAATTTTTCCCTATCTTTGTTCCCCTCCCTGGTGCCGTAGTATTCTTAGTAGTTTGTAGCAATAAAACTATTTTGCAACTTAAGTTATTCAGCCTGTCTGACCATTCTCTGGAGCATATACGTATCTTTCTGTCAATTATGTTATGTTATCTGAAAGCCATAAATTTTTATGATAATTGGGCTTTTGCTCTCCCTTCTTCCTCACCGGTGGGGGAAAAGAGAGAACGTCGTGGGTGCAGTGCTTTTTGGCTTTCAGCACGGTCCAAACCACGACACATGGGAAGGCCAGAACTGCTCCCACCTCACACTGCACTCACCAGTGCTCAGGAGACAGCAAAAGTCATCTCCTCTGCCCCATCACAACGCCTTTCCCAATCCTGCCCTTGAATCATAGGGTCCCTTTTCCCATGGTGG
>NW_026630950.1:0-1211 GCF_030028575.1 Malurus melanocephalus
GGATTTTCCATCCAAATTCCCAAATTCCAGCGGATTTTCCATCCCAAATTCCCAAATCCCAGCGAATTTTCCCGTTCTTGAATTCCAGCGGATTTTCCATCCCAAATTCCCAAATTCCAGTGGATTTTCCATCCCAAATTCCCAAATTCCCACGGATTTTCCATCCCAAATTCCCAAATTCCCAGCGGATTTTCCATCCCAAATTCCCAAATTCCAGCGGATTTTCCCGTTCTTGAATTCCAGCAGATTTTCCATCCCAAATTCCAGTGGATTTTCCATCCAAAATTCCCAAATTCCAGCCGATTTTCCATCCAAATTCCCAGATCCCAGCGGATTTTCCATTCCAAATTCCCAAATTCCAGCGGATTTTCACATTCTTGAATTCCAGCAGATTTTCCATGCCAAATTCCCAAATTCCAGCTGATTTTCCATCCAAATTCCCAAATCCCAGTGGATTTTCCATCCTTAATTCCCAAATCCCAGCAGATTTTCCCAGTCTTGAATTCCAGCAGATTTTACATCCCAAATTCCCAAATTCCAGCGGATTTTCCATCCCAAATTCCCAAATCCCAGTGGATTTTCCCGTTCTTGAATTCCAGCAGATTTTCCATCCCAAATTCTCAAATTCCAGCGGATTTTCCACCCAAATTCCCAAATTCCAGAGGATTTTCCATCCCAAATTCCCAAATTCCAGCGAATTTTCCCGTTCTTGAATTCCAGTGGATTTTCCATCCCAAATTCCCAAATCCCAGCAGATTCTCCATTCGAAATTCCTAAATTCCAGTGGATTTTCTCATTCTTGAATTCCAGCGGATTTTCCATCCCAAATTCCCAAATTCCAGCGAATTTTCCCGTTCTTGAATTCCAGTGGATTTTCCATCCCAAATTCCCAAAATCCAGAAGATTTTCCATCCAAATTCCCAAATTCCAGCAGATTTTCCATCCCAAATTCCCAAATCCCAGCGAATTTTCCCGTTCTTGAATTCCAGCGGATTTTCCATCTAAAATTCCCAAATTCCAGCGGATTTTCTCATTCTTGAATTCCAACAGATTTTCCATCCCAAATTCCCAAATTCCAGCTGATTTTCCATCCAAATTCCCAAATCCCAGCGGATTTTCCATCCCAAATTCCCAGATCCCAGCGGATTTTCCATCCCAAATTCCCAAATCCCATCCCAAATTCCCGAATTCCCGCAGAATTCCCGGTCCGT
>NW_026630951.1:0-1275 GCF_030028575.1 Malurus melanocephalus
TTAATTAACGGTGGGGGATGGGCAGCACCAGCAGCCCTTGGTTTGGGATGGGCCCAAATTTGGGACGAATCCCAAAAGAGTCCCAAATGGGTCCCAAAAGAATCTCAAATGGGTCCCAAAAAGCTCCTTTATGGGGTCACCAATGGGTTCCTGTTCTGGGGTCGCATTTCGGGGTCCTGTTTGAGGTTTTGGGTTCCCGTTTTGGGTTTTTTTGGGGTCCCAGTTTGGGGTTTTTGGGTTTTTTGGTCCATCCCTGACCCCTGGGCTGTTTTAGGGCCGGGTCTGGGCCCCACGATCCAGCTGGGCGAGCAGACCCTGATCACAGTGGACACTGAAATGATCCCGTTTTGGGGTCCTGTTCTAGGATTCCAATTTTGGATTTTTGGGGTCCTGTTTTTGGGTTTTTGGGGTCCATCCCTCACCCTGTGCCCATTTTAGGGCCGGGTCTGGGCCCCACGATCCAGCTGGGTGAGCAGACCCTGATCATAGTGGACACTGCAATGATCCCGTTTGGGGTTCCTGTCACTGATATCCCAATGAGGTCCCATTTAGGGTTTTTTGGGGGGTTTTTTGGGTCCATCCCTCACCCCTGTCCGTTTTAGGGCCGGGTCTGGGCCCCACGATCCAGCTGGGCCAGCAGACCCTGATCACGGTGGACACTCCAATGATCCCATTTGGGGATCCTGTTACAGATACCAGAATGGGGTCCCGTTTAGGGTTTTATTTTGGGGTTTTTGGGTTTTTGGGGTCCATCCCTCACCCCTGTCCATTTTAGGGCCGGGTCTGGGCCCCACGATCCAGCTGGGCGAGCAGACCCTGATCACGGTGGACACTGAAATGATCCCGTTTGGGGGTTCCCATTACAGATATCCTAAAGGGGTCCCATTTAGGGTTTTTGGGGTCCCGTTTTTGGGGTTTTTGGGTTTTTGGGGTCCTGTTTTGGGGTTTTTGGGGTCCATCCCTGACCCCTGGGCTGTTTTAGGGCCGGGTCTGGGCCCCACGATCCAGCTGGGCGAGCAGACCCTGATCACGGTGGATACTGAAATGATCCCGTTTTGGGGTCCCGTTTTAGGGTTCCAATTCGGGATTTTTTTGGGGTCCCGTTTTCAGGTTTTTTGGGTTTTTGGGGTCCTGTTTTGGGGTTTTTTGGGTCCATCCCTCACCCCTGTCCGTTTTAGGGCCGGGTCTGGGCCCCACGATCCAGCTGGGCGAGCAGACCCTGATCACGGTGGACGCCAAGGGGGTCCCATTTTGGGGTTCTCAATGGGTTCCTGT
>NW_026630952.1:0-1262 GCF_030028575.1 Malurus melanocephalus
CCTCAAACCAACCCCAAACTGGTTCCCACCCCTCAAACCAACCCCAAACTGGTCCCTACCCCTCAAATCAACCCTCAGCACCCTCAAACCCACCCCAAGCCCCCCAAATTTCACCCCCAGCCCCCCCAGACCTTGAGGGCGAGCGGGAACTCGAGCAGTTTGGTGTAGCAGGCGGCGCGGTTGCTGTAAAGCCGCGCCTCGTGCGGGTTCCGCCGGATGGCTTCGCTGTAATGCTTCATGGCCTGGGGGTAATCCCCTAAAACAGAACCCCCTTTTGAGTCTCAGACCCCACAGAACCCTAAAAAACCCCATAAATTTCCCCCTTCAAACCTCGCTGGAAGCACTCGTTGCCTTTGTTCTTCTCCTCCAGCGCCAGGTCGGGATCGATGTAAGCCAAGCGTTCTTGCTCCTTTAGGATTTTCTCAGCCTGGGGGCAGCAATTGTGGGGTTCAGAGTGGGTTTTGGGGTTTGGGGAGGTCCCTAAAACCATCCCCCAGCCCCTCACGGTACCTGCTGGCATTTTTTGAGCACGTCGGGCGTGCGGTGCTCGGCCAAGGATTTGTTGTAGAAGTGCACGGCGTCCTTGTAGCGCTCCTCGCGGAAATACGAGTTCCCGATGCGAGCGTACGCCCTGAGGAGAATTTGAGGGGGATGAGGACAATTTGAGGGTATGGCAGTGATGCCTGATGATTTTTGCTTTTCTTTTTACACCTTTTCTTTTTACACCCTAACCCTAACCCTAACCCTAACCCTAGAGAGTACCTTCTGTACTCTCCATGTATCCGCCTGCACCTTTTAGCCTACATTTTTGTAATTCACGAAGATTAATATTCTAACTTAGTTTAAGAGTTCTGCTGGGCAGAAAGACTAAACATTCTGAAAAAAGAGTCAGTGTACTCTGTACTATCTTAAACCCAAGGCTCAAGCCTTGAGTAAAGCCTTCTGTCTGGAATATCTTGTGTAAACTGAGCTCTAGCCTCATCCTGGTGGGGGGAAATTCATTAGAATAAGAAGACATTACTGCATTTGTTAAGTTTCTTATTAGAAAATCCTAGATAAATATACTAATTCCTGAAATCTATAAAACTTGTACCTGTGCTGTACACGAGTGCATTCTGCCATCAAGTTGAGCACCACCTGAGATCCCAAATACCGAAGTAAAACCCTTTTTTTATCCCCTTAACCATGTCTGTGTCATTATTAAAAACTGACCTTTCAAGGAAACAGCAGGGACCCTCTCAGACCCCAAAACCCACCCCAAA
>NW_026630953.1:0-1208 GCF_030028575.1 Malurus melanocephalus
GCGGATCGCAGAGGTGAGCGCGGGGCCGAGCGCGTCCCCTCGGGCCCTGCCCGGCCAATGACCCCGGAGCCCCTCAAAACCTCCCTGGGAATCGCCTCAGAGCCCTCAGCCCTCCTTGTGGCCCTTGTCCATCCCCAGTGACCCCTGTACATTTCCCAGTCCAACCCAGTTTGTCCCAGTCCATCCCAGTTCCCCCCCAGCGCGTCCATCTCAGTGAAGCGTGGAAAAAAACGCCCTTCAGCCAATCAGAGCGCGCGTCTCTGATGACTCATCAGTTGCCAGGCAGACCCGCAGCGCCGAGAGCCCCGCGCTGGACTCGGCCCCAGAGCCGCGCGCTTCAATCCCAGTCCGTCCCAGTCCATTCCCAGTGCTACACCAGTGCAACCCCAGTTCGTCCCAGTTCTTCCAATTCCATTCCATTCCATTCCCAACAGATTTCCAGTTCATTCCCATTCCATTCTAACTCAACGACCACAGCTCCAGCCTCGCTCCCAGTCCGTCCCACTGCCCCCCAATCCACACCCCTATCTCCCAATCCATTCCAAGTCCATTCCCAGTCCCTCCCAGTGCCCTCCCACTACTTCCCACTCCTTCCCAGTCCATTCCCAGTCCATTCCCAGTCCCTCCCAGTCCATTCCCAGTCCATTCCCAGTCCATTCCCACTCCAGTCCCGCACCTCCACCCTCTCTCCCAGTGCCCCCAATCAGCTTCCCTCTCTCCCAGTGACACCCACTCCGTCCCAGTCCCTCCCAGTCCATTCCCAGTCCCTACCAGTCCCTCCCAGTCCATTCCCAGTCCGTTCCAGTCCATACTCAGTCCATTCCCAGTCCATCCCAATCTCCCCTAGTACCTCCCAGCCCATTCCTAGTCCCGCTCAGTCCATTCCCAGTCCCTCCCAGTGCGTTCCCAGTGCCCTCCGAATCCCTTTCCAGTCCCTCCCAGTCTATACCCAGTCCCTCCCAGTCCGTCCCAGTCCATTCCCAGTCCATTCCCAGTCCCTTCCAGTCTCTCCCAGTCCATTCCCAGTCCCTCCCAGTGCCACCCCACCCCTCCCAGCTCTCTGCCATCGCCCCCCCAGCTGATCCCGCTGTGTCCCCGCTCTCTCCCAGTGCCCCCCASCGTGTCCATCTCGCTGGCGCCCTCGAGCTCCCAGCCCGGCCCCGGCCGCCTGCTCTGCTCCGTGCTGGATTTCTACCCTGCCCAGGTGC
>NW_026630954.1:0-1228 GCF_030028575.1 Malurus melanocephalus
CCCATTTTTTCCCCAAATTGTCCCTCACCCCGTCAGGAGCTCGCTGATGTCCTGGAGTCGCCCCAAATTGGGGAATTTTTCCTGGAGAATTTTCCGGAGCCCCCGACTGAGCCCAACGGGAACCACCTTGACACTGCTGGAATTGGGGAAAAAACAGGAAAATTTGGGAAAAACGGGAAAAAATGGGAATTTTGGAAAAAAAGGGAAAATTATACTGTTGGAAATGGGGAAAAAATGGGGGAATTTTGGAAAAAATGTAAAAAAAATGGAAAAAATGGGAAAATCATACTGATGGAAATGGGGAAAAAACGGGGAATTTGGGAAAAAATGGGAAAAATGGAAAAAAATGGAAAAAAGGGAAAAAAGGAAAAAATGGGAAAAATGGGAAAATTATACTGTTAGAAATGGGGAAAAAAGGGGAATTTGGGAAAAAATGGAAAAAAAAAATGGGAAAATCATACTGATGGAAATGGGGAAAAAACGGGGAATTTGGAAGAAAATGGGAAAAATGGAAAAAAATGGGAATTTGGGAAAAAATGGGAAAATTATACTGTTAGAAATGGGGAAGAAACGGAGGAATTTTGGAAAAAATGGAAAAAAAATGGAAAAAATGGGAAAATCATACTGATGGAAATGGGGAAAAAACATGGGAATTTGGGAAAAATGGAAAAAAATGGGAATTTGGGATGGAATTTGGGATTTCGGGATGGGATTTGGGATTTTGGGGTGGGAATTTGGGAATTGGGAATGGGAATTTGGGATTTTGGGGTGGATTTTGGGGTTTTGGGGTGGAATTTATGATTTTGGGGTGGAATTTGGGATTTTAGGATTTTGGGATGGATTTTGGGGTGGAATTTGTGATTTTGGGATGGAATTTGTGATTTTGGGATGGAATTTGTGATTTTGGGGTAGATTTTGTAATTTTGGGATGGAATTTGGGATTTTGGGATGGAATTCAGTATTTTAGGGTGGAATTTGGGATTTTGGGATGGAATTCAGTATTTTAGGGTGGAATTTGAGATTTTGGGGTGGAATTTGGGATTTTGTGATTTTGGGATGGATTTTGGGGTGGAATTTTGGGGTTTTGGGTGCCATCCCTCACTCACTAATGCCGGAACTCGAGGAGCTGCGATTCGGCGTCGTAGGAGAGCAGCAAACAGCGACGGATGGAGTTGAGATTGACCTGGAATGGGAAAAAAAAACAAAAAAATGGGAAAAATGGGAAAAA
>NW_026630955.1:0-1252 GCF_030028575.1 Malurus melanocephalus
GGTGGCATCAGTGGACTCTGGATGAAGCTGTGATTCTGTGGATATTTCAAAAATAGAGCGTTTTTTTTCAGGGTGATTAAATCTTCATCCTTACTGTGCTTTCTGTGACATTTACGTCTCTATTTTGTAAAACTTCAGAAATCTTAATCAGCTTTGGCCCTGTGAAATATTACTAGCATGAGCAAAAGTCATCACATTTTGCATGCAAAAAGACATACTTTTTGACATTTGAGAACCAGAAGAAACTCATTTCTATTGCTGATGACAGACAAAGAGGGTGGGATGGTGCCCTTGAGCCTCTGTCTGCTTCTGTTGACTGAAAAACAGCTTTTTTAGTAGTACCCTATGACCCTGGATGGCCAGAATGGAAGCTTTGGACCTTTTGTGCCAAATAAAAATGATAAATTCTTATATTTCTGTATTTATAAGAGGAAAGTCTAAAGGAGAAATGTGATATTCTGTGTGTGCGTCATACCTTGAACATGCCACATTAAAACAGCAACACTCTCTGAACATGCCTTCTTTTTTATGAGCATTATCCATAAGGAAAAGCCCTGTAAAACTTAATTCTTTGTTCATAAGTACTTCACCTAGTGACAACAATTAGATTTGCTTACAGGGCCTCAGTTGCAAATGGAAAACACTCAAAATTCAGACTAATTTTTTACATTAGAAAGCACACTTTGCTTTTCTCAGGAGGCTGATTGTGAGTTATTTTATGAGCAACTCACAAAAATATCCTGGTGCTGTTTGTATCAAGCCCTGGCATTTTGTTAGCAGTAAAGGAGGGAGAGTGCATCATGTGTGTGAAAGCAATTCCCTTGCAAAATACACACTTGGAGGCTGCTTAGATTGAAAGAATTTAATTTTTTTATTCCATGGGCTGAGGAACTGCCCACCATCTACTTTATCAGAAAAAGAGGGTTGAGTCTTTGGCTTCACAGGTGCTGTTGGCAGTGCTGTGACAGCCTCTGCCACCAARCAAGAGCATCTGCAGGGGCAGGATGGGGTAGGGATGGCTCTCAGAGAACAGAGAGAACACCTTCGAACAGCATCTGGCAGAGTTAGTGAAGGGCTGGCAAATTATTTTGGAGAGGACAGATTATAAAAACCTCCTTGTGTGCGAAGAAGATGCAATGGGAGTGAAGAGGCAAAGGGGAAAGGGGAAAAGAAAGGGAAAAAAGGGGAAAAAGAAAGGGAAAAGGGAAAAAAAAGGGAAAAGGGAAAAGGGAAAAGGGAAAAGGGAAAAGGG
>NW_026630956.1:0-1263 GCF_030028575.1 Malurus melanocephalus
TCAGACATTAGGTCTCCAAACCAGCAAAGACTTTGCTTCTGTCAAAGCAAAATCAAAAATGGTAAAGCTCTGTTAGCATGCAGAGTCCACTTCTGTCACCTACACATCAGAAACTATCAGAGTTCAAAGGGTAGCATAGACCTGAAGGACAGCAACTGTGGGTCTTATCCAACACASCTCAGGAAGTAGGGTAGTCCACAAAAAAAATGTGTGGGATGTGGAGAGGCACCTGCCTGACCCACRGAGAGCCTGGAACTCCAACAGGGCTTTATAAAGAGTGAAGGGGTCAATATGACACCTAAGGGGAGTTAAATATAGGGTAACACTTTTTACCATCCTGTAGAAAGTTGTCCCTTCRTCATGAAAGAACAGCAGAACCTCACAAAGGAAAAAAAAAAAGGCCATCATTCACAATGAGACGAAAAGTGGTAAGTGTTGTACCAAAAACCAGCTGTCATTAATTATAGAGAACTGAAAAACCCCACATCTCAGAATATGAACGTTTTGTTTTATCTTCCTTGAAAATGTAAGTTCCTCATCCACACTGAAAGCTTGCAGTCAGATTATTTCTTCTGAATATATACACCTGTTATTCTAACCTCAGATGTGAATTTCTCAAAGATAATCTTTCAACATTTTGGTATTTTATCTGTACTCCTAGTCAACTGAATGGCTGTCCTGAGCCACTAGTAAATGCAAGTTGGCTGTGTCTAATGAAGAGATACATTGTAAGGTCTTCTGGAGAATAAATGSTAAAATGTCTGCTTTATTTCATCTTTTTCCTGCTTAAGTAGTGTAAATATCCATTAGTCTGATGATATTACACAGAATGGTTGTCCTTCTAGAATCAYGTTTATTTTCTTCCCTGAGGGGTTTATGTAGTATGAAAAAACTCCTCAGTTTTTATTGATCTGCTCCTGATTTCTTTAATTCATTTTTCAAAATTGAATGACATACATTGAAGTTTTAAATCTAGTGGTATAAAGAACTTTAAATAGCCCCATCCAGTGTTCAAACCACACTGAGGTTCCAACGTTTTACAGTTTTTTCAACAAAATATTATTAAACACTCTGGGGCAAATATTATTTTATTTCCACTTCAGATTTTTCTAAATCCCTATTAGAATTCAAGGGACTGACCAGAAGTTCTTTATTTTGTTCCCAAACTACATGATGGAAAAAAATAATTTAAACTTTATAACTAAGCATTAGGACTCAAAAAAAAAAAAAAAAGGCCAAAACACATGGACAAGCATTTTTCAT
>NW_026630957.1:0-1271 GCF_030028575.1 Malurus melanocephalus
GAGGATCCCAGATTTGGGCTCAGATCCCGGGGATTGAAGCAATTCCGGTGTCGGATCCTAAATCCTCGGTTGAGTCCGCGTTCCCGTCCCGATTGTCACCCCCGGATCGGTCCCGGTGCCCTCAATCGATCCGAGAGCCCGAGCCCGGCCCCGCTGTCACCGCTCCCGGTGCTGTCACCGCTCCCGGTGCTGTCACCGCTCCCGGGGCTGTCCCGGTTCTGTTATCCCGGTCCCGATTGTCCCGGTCCCGGTTCTGTTATCCCGATCCCGATTGTCCCGGTCCCGGTTCTGTTATCCCGATCCAGGCTCTGTTATCCCAATCCCGGTGCTGTTATCCCGCTCCCGGTGCTGTCACCACTCCCGGCGCTGTCCCGGTTCTGTTATCCCGGTCCTGATTGTCCCGATCCCGGTTCTGTTATCCTGATCCCGATTGTCCCGATCCCGGTTCTGTTATCCCAATCCCGGTTCTGTTATCCCGGTCCCGATTGTCCCAATCCCTGTTCTGTTATCCCGGTCCCGATTGTCCCGGTCCCGGTTCTGTTATCCCGGTCCCGGTTCTGTTATCCAGGTCCCGATTGTCCCGGTCCCGGCTCTGTTATCCCGATCCCGGTTCTGTTATCCCGATTGTCCCAATCCCTATTCAGTTATCCCGGTCCCGGTGCTGTCAGCACTCCCGGTGCTGTCCCGGCTCTGTTATCCCGGTCCCAGTTCTGTTATCCCGATTGTCCCAATCCCGATTCTGTTATCCCGGTCTCGGTGCTGTCCCGGTGCTCTCCCGGCTCTGTTATCTCGACGGTCCCGATTCCGGTTCTGTTATCCCGGTCCCGGTTCTGTTATCCCGGTCCCGACTGTCCCGGTCCCCGTTCTGTTATCCCGGTCCCGGCTCTGTCCCGGTCCCGGTTCTGTTATCCCGATCCCGGTTCTGTTATCCCGGTCCCGACTGTCCCGGTCCCGGCTCTGTCCCGGTTCTGTCCCGGTCCCGGCTCTGTCCCAGTCCCGGTTCTGTCCCGGTCCCGGTGCTATCCCGGTGCTGTCCAGGCGCTGTCCGGTCCCCGCTCTGTCCCGGTTCTGTCCCGGTCCCGGTGCTGTCCCGGCGCTATCCGGTCCCGGCTCTGTCCCGGTTCTGTCCCGGTCCCGGGTCTGTCCCAGTCCCGGTTCTGTTATCCCGGTCCCGGCTCTGTCCCGGTTCTGTCCCGGTCCCGGCTCTGTCCCAGTCCCGGTTCTGTCCCGGTCCCGGTGCTGTCCCAGTCCCGGCTCTGTCCCGGTCCCGG
>NW_026630958.1:0-1310 GCF_030028575.1 Malurus melanocephalus
TGCCCAAGGCCAGGCTGGACAGGGCTCAGAGTGCCCAGGGAGCTGTCCCTGCCATGGCTGGGGTGGAATGGGGTGATTTTAAGCTCCATTCCCACCCAAAACCTTTTGGGATCCTACAGAGCACCCCTGGCACCCTCACTGACCATCAGAGCAAAGTTACACCAGAGCCTCTCCTGCCCCTCTGCACCCACCATCCTGAATTTCCCTCTCTCCTTGAAGGATTTCCTCCCCCCAGTGCCAAGCTGCTCCAAACAAACCCCACTCTGCCCTCTCCCAGCCCAAATTTCCCTGCCAGGGCAGGTTTTTTACCCCTCCCCAAGGAAGAAAAGCAAAGTGCTTCTCCAAAGGGATCCTCGCTGTGCAACCGCCTCCTGAATAAATAAATCATCACAAGACCGAGGCATAAATAATAAATCCATCCGGGCAATTTGGAGCGCCATGGCGAGGGGGCCTCTAATTTTGGATCCAGGATGACTTAAAGCTCAGCACTTTGCTCGTTCTGACCCAAATCCTGCCCTGGAAAGGCAGCAGCTAAAGCAGGTTAGAGAAGGGAACCTGCTGTTCCAACACACAGCCTCAGGAGCACATTCCACATTCGGGAATTTGATTTCCTTTCCCTCCTGCGTGGTGAGAAATGAGTTGGGTTTTTGCTCCAGGAGCAGTGCTGAGCCCCTCAAAGGTGGGAGCATCTTTGGGATCACCAGGGTGAGGAGTTGAGCMCAGAACTCACCTGACCACTGGAAAACACAAAAACCAGCGCTGAGCCCGCTGCTGTCAGCCCCCAGGTGAGGAATGTCCCCAGCAGCGCCTGCAGCACCGGCCCATAGCCCGCGATCATGCTGGCCTGGAGAGAGGAGCAGCTTTGGGAAAAGAGCCAGAGAACGGCCCCAAATCCCACCCAAATCTTGCTAAAATCCCACCAAAATCCTACTCAAAATCCCACCCAAAATCCCATCCAAATCCCACCCAATTCTTACTAAAAGCCCATCCAAATCTTATCAAAATTCTACCCAAATCTTACCAAAATCCCATCCAAATCCCACCCAAATCTTATCAAAACTCCACCCAAAATGCCAACCAAATCTCATCAAAATCCCACCAAAATCCCCCCAAAATCCCATCCAAATTCCACCCAAATCTTACCAAAATCCCATCCAAATCACACCAAATCTTATCAAAATCCCACCCAAATCTTATCAAAATCCCAACCAAATCCCACCGAAATCTTACCAAAATCCCAAATCCCACCCAAAACCCCCGAGCCCCCCAAACCTGCACCCTCCCACCCCCGGAGCTCACAAACCGGGACA
>NW_026630959.1:0-1258 GCF_030028575.1 Malurus melanocephalus
GTCACCCGGTACTCGGACACGGGGTTCTCCCTGAAATAATTAAAATTTGGGGTTAAAAATGGGAATTTTGGGATTTTAGGGAAATTTTGGGGTATTTTGGGTTTTTTTGGAATTTTTTGGAATTTTTTGGGGGTTTTTTTGGGAGGGTTTTGGGGATGTTTTAGGGGGGTTTTGGGGACAGGAGCTGCAGCACCCCCAGGGTCACCCGGTACTCGGACACGGGGTTCTCCCTGAAATAATTACAATTTGGGGTTAAAAATGGGAATTTTGGGATTTTAGGGAAATTTTGGAATTTTGGGGATTTTTTGGGGTTTTTTTGGGGGTGTTTTTGGGTGGTTTTGGGGGTTTTTGGGACAGGAGCTGCAGCACCCCCAGGGTCACCCGGTACTCGGACACGGGGTTCTCCCTGAAATAATTAAAATTTGGGGTTAAAAATGGAGATTTTGGAAAATTTCTGGGATTTTAGGGAAATTTGGGGTTTTTTGGGGGTTTTTTTGGGGGTGTTTTTGGGGGGTTTTTGGGGACAGGAGCTGCAGCACCCCCAGGGTCACCCGGTACTCGGACACGGGGTTCTCCCTGAAATAATTACAATTTGGGGTTAAAAATGGGCATTTTGGGATCAAATTGGGATAATTTTGGGATTAATTCAGGATAATTTTGGGATAATTTCAGGATAATTTCGAGGTTATTTTGGGATCATTTCAGGGTAATTTTGGGATAATTTTGGTGTAAATGAACGGGATTTTTTCTGGTTATTTTGGGATAATTTCGGGATATTTTCAGGATAATTTTGGGATACTTTTGGGATAATTTTGGGATAATTTCAGGATAATTTCGGGATCATTTCGGGGTAATTTCGGGGTTATTTGGGTGTAAATTAACGGGATTTTTTCTGGTTATTTCAGGATAATTTCGGGATAATTTCAGGATAATTTCCGGATAATTTGGGGAAAATTTTGGGGTAATTTTGGGGTAAATTTGGGATAATTTCGGGGCAATTTTGGTGTAAATTAACGGGATTTTTTGGGGATAATTTCGGGATATTTTCGGGATAATTTCAGGATAATTTCAAGATAATTTCAGGATAATTTCGGGGTTATTTTGGGTTAAAATAATTTAATTTTCTCCATTTTTTTACTCACGGAGGGAAGCAATGCGCCGCGGTCAGCACCCAGGCCGGCGCGATCAGCGCCGCTCCGCACACGTGGCGCCCCCTAAAGGCCAAACTCGCCTGCCAGGGCCACTGCCCCTCCTGAGC
>NW_026630960.1:0-1311 GCF_030028575.1 Malurus melanocephalus
CAGGGACAGAGGGACAGGGCAGGGACAGCGTGGGACAGCCTGGGCTGGAGGGGCACAGGGATGGGCAGCAGCTGAAAGGCCCTGACAGAGCCAACTTGGGCAGCACTTTGGCCACTATGGCTGCTGTCCCTGGCCTGGGGCCAGGAGGGGACAAGTGACCCTTGCAGCCCTGGGGCCTCATTGCCTCCTTGTCCCTGCTCAGAGCCTGGCAGGGGCTCAAATCAGAGACACCTTTGCCTTGTTTGTCCTCAGTTGTTATCACTGCTCTGTTTTCCGCTCCACCTGGAACCAAAGGAAACTTTCTCAATCATGTTCCTCAATGGGACCCATTAAAACTTGAAGAAACTTTGCAGTTTAGACTTCTTGAGAAGTTTTTTGATCACTCTCTCAGGGATTGAGTCTCATGTAAACAACACCAAAGCCCCGAGAGGGTCGTTAAAGTTGTTTTGCTGTGGCTGCTGAGCTGGGCTGGGCTCATTGCACAGAGGGAGCTCCTGGTAACCAAGAAAAGCTTCAAAAAGACATTTCTGCTGCTGAGCAGCTCCTCTCCCAGCCCAGCAGGGCTGGGGCACTGCCTGCAGCCACCCCGGGCACAGCACAGAGAGATGAGAGGCTCTGTGCAGGGCGAGGATGCTGCGAGGTCACTGCTGGAGTCACCTGCACAGCCCTGATACGGTGAGTCTCTGCCTCCAGGGCCATCTGGGAGGGGGCTGGAGGCTCTCCCAGAGCTCCCACCTCTCACTGCAGCTCAGGACTGGCTGGGGGCTCTCAGGGTCYCTTTTCTGGGGAGAATGACAAGCTCCAGAGCAGGGACTCCCTGCAGCCCCATCAGAGGGACAGGACACGGAATGTCCCTTCTGGGGCTGCTGCAGGGCCGGGAAGCCGGGGGTGCAGCCAGGGGTGCCCAGGACTTTTCTGTCAGGCAGGGTCCCTTCATTGCAGGGGCTGAGGGTCAGGGCAGGGGCTCTGATCCTGCCAGGGCAGCTCTCAGCCTTCCTGGGGAGCTGCCCAGAGAGCTCTGGGGATCAGCTCTGGGGGAAGCTGTGAGGCTGGCAGGACAGAGTTCTTGTGCAGTGAGTGGGTGCAGTGAGGTCAGAGCTGCTCACAGCTCCACATCACCCCAGGGGCCTTTGGAGAGAGACATTGAGGCAGCATTAACCTGATAGGGAAGGAGTCTGTGCTGAGAGGTTTCCACTCTCCATTGCCTGGGGGGCAGTGGGAGGTGGGAGTTTATTTCTGCACTCTGGTGAAGGCACTGAGACCCCTGTTGTCATTGTGCCCTCCATGAGCTGCTCCCAAGCCCCTGCACAG
>NW_026630961.1:0-1265 GCF_030028575.1 Malurus melanocephalus
TTGGGATCCACATTCCATTGGGGCTCAGTCTAGGAATCCTCATTCCTTTCGGGGTGAGGTCACCGAGCCTCATTCCTTTTGGGGTCAGGGCAGGAGCTGTCATTTCCTGTGGGATCAGGGCCAGAATCCGCATTCCATTCAGGATTAGGGCCGGAAGCTCCATTSCCCTGGGGCTCAGGATTTGTAGGATCAGGGCGTGTACACGGGCGGCGGCTGGAACTGGTGGATGACCTCGTCGTCGGTGCCACAATAGGATCAGTCCATTGCCCCCATCCCTTTGGGATCCCCTGTAGGATCAGTCCTAGGATCAGTTCCATCACCCCCATTCCCTATGGGATCAGTTCAATCACCCCGGTTCCCTTTGGGATCCCTTTTGGGATTTTTTTTAGGATCACGGTGTATACCCGGGCGGCAGCTGGAACTGGTGGATGACCTCATAATCACTGTTCCATCACCCCATTCCCTGTAAGATTCTCTGTAGGATCATTTCCATTGCCCCCATTGCCTTTGGGATCCCTTTTAGGATATTTTTGGGATCAGGGCATGTACGCGGGCGGCGGCTGGAACTGGTGGATGACCTCGTATTCGCCATTGTAGGATCAGGTTGATAAGTTCCATTCCCTAAAGGATCAGTTCCATCACCCCAGTTCCCTTTGGGATCCCTTTTAGGATATTTTTGAGATCATGGTGTATATGCGGGCGGCGGCTGGAACCAGTGGATGACCTCGTAGTCACCGTTCCATCCCCCCATTCCCTGTAAGATTCTCTGTAGGATCAGTTCCATTGTCCCCATTCCATTTGGGATCCCTTTTAGGATATTTTCGAGATCACGGTGTATATGCGGGCGGCGGCTGGAACTGGTGGATGACCTCGTAGTCACTGTTCCATCACCCCCATTCCCTATAGGATCAGTTCCATTGCCTTTGGGATCCCTTTTAGGATTTTTTTTAGGATCAGGGCGTGTATGCAGGGGGCGGCTGGAACTGGTGGATGACCTCATAGTCGCTGTTGTAGGATCAGTTCCATCTCCCATTCCCTACAGAATCAGTTCAATCACCCCATTCCCTCTGGGATCCCTTTTAGGATTTTTTTAGGATCACGGTGTATACGCGGGCGGCGGCTGGAACTGATGGATGACCTCGTAGTCTCCGGGGCTGCCGTAGATCAGTTCCATCACCTCCATTCCCTTTGGGATCAGAGTCTGTAGGATCAGGTCCATCACCCCAGTTCCCTTTGGGATCCCTTTTAGGATATTTTCGGGATCA
>NW_026630962.1:0-1310 GCF_030028575.1 Malurus melanocephalus
GTGCCGTTACTGCAGTCCTGGAGAAGTGAGAGGGCTGAACCTTCGGGAGCAGCTGAAGGAAATGTGTCCAAGGGCACAGTCCCCACTGACAGAGCTCTCCTGCCCTGTTCGTCCAGCATTTTCTTGTGCCAGCTCTTCTTTGTTCATGAGAACACACAGCTAAAAATACCCAGATTCGGGGAAAAAAAAAACCTGAAACCCCAAACCCGGAGTGTTTCCAGAGCTCTCCCACACTCCCCTAAGGAAGGAGCTGCTGGGTGATCTCAGCCCGGGGGCTGCTGCATTCAGCATCCTCCACCCCCCGAATCCCCGTTAATTCCCAGYGCTCCCACACTGCTCAGGGTGCTGGGACACCCACATTCCCCAGGAACCTCATCCAGGGGATGGATTTGCTCCTCTCCTCCCCACCTGCATCTCCTGCTGCTGTGTCAGCCCCCCACAGGCACCTCCAGCTCCTCTCCTCCCAGGAGCATCCTCGGAGCGCTCTGTCCCTCCTTTGTTTTCCCTTCATCCATTCCTGCCCCGGGATCCGGGAATGCACGGTCCTGGCAGGGAAAACTGATGCCTTATCAATCAGGCTGATCTGAAAGAGAGGCCAGACAAAMTTAAGAGAATGAGAATACACAACTTTAATCCAGGCCTAACAGGCCTACTGGTACATTAGGGCAGACAAAGCCTCCTCCTGAGGCTACACCCAAAAAATGGACACTGGGTCACGAGATCTTCACCTTTTGTAAGTTCTGCCTTATTAACATATCGGGTCTTAATTCTCCAATCATCTTTACAGGTGATGATGTCAACCACCCCAAACTTGCTCCCCCCCAAYTCACTGTTGTTTMCATATTTTGGGGCTCTYGGGCAGTGAGGTGTCCTTGGATTCAGGCTCAGAGAGGGATTGTTTTGTCTAAAGATGGGAGAACGGTAGTTTTAGTGCTGTACTAGGGAAGTACAAGAATACAGATGCATGAAAATAGAGAAACTAAAAATCCTAAGGCATCAAAACAACGAAATGTGCAGGGTCACCTTCCACCTCAGCAGAAATCCTCCCTGATCGCCTTTCAGACCGTCCCTGATTCCAGATGAGACCATTTGTGAGTGAGAATGCGTTTGAGGGAGGCCAATAAACATCTCTGGACACATGGAAGTTGTCTGATCACATTAAATGCTTCATTATTAGAGTTAACTCGGGTTTCAGAGGTGCTCTGGAGTCTCATCTAAATCCGTTCTCTCCCTTAAATCAAGAACAGATCCTACCTGGACACGTTCAGGTGCAAACTGGGCAAGTCAAAAGGAAGGATGGGGGAGAAAAT
>NW_026630963.1:0-1252 GCF_030028575.1 Malurus melanocephalus
GGCCCTGGGGGGCTCCTTCAGCTCCCAGGGACTGCAGGGTTTGCAAAGGACTTTGGGTTTTGCTTTTGCCTGAGAGCTTTGTGCAATCMTGGCCTCCAATTATCTGCTCTAACGAGTCCCTTGAGAGGCTTTGTTCTGACACTCACTGGGGCTCATTAATTCTTTGACATACTCAAGAGTTTTTAAGGTGGTTTGGATTTTTGTTTTTGATACTGAGTCTCAGAGATCTCTTTGTGCAATCACGGCCTCCAATTCTCTCCTCCAAGGAGTCCATGAGGACCCTGTGCTGGTGATGGACCTCAGTGGGATTGTCACCAAAACTGCACGAAAAACTGAAACTCTCCAACAGCATCTTGTCAGTGTTAGAGAATTTAGGCATTACTTTATTCTTGCCAGGATGTTGTTCTGGCCAGCATGGGCAATAGAAATTATTCCATCCACACTTGCCTGGGTTATGCAGTGAAAATCATTCCGTCACACATTGTTCTTTACTGGACTTTTCACATATTTATACAGACAAAACCCAAAGAAACGAATTGGTCTTAAATTAAGCAATTTAAGATTCTGAGGATTCAATCTCCTTCAATCTCCTAAGCAGAATTCCAAGGCAGTCCAACAACAGAACAAAGCAAGTTTCAATGGCTTCAGGAGCCATTACAGAGTGCATCTGGACTGCAGGGACTTGTCCACCCTTGAAGAGACAGAGTCGTGCAGGTCTCTTAAGAATAAACATCAATTAACCCAATTTCTTTTTCTTTCTCTACTTGAAACAACAGAGTCCAAAGGCGAGCAACCTGAAGGAAGTTTTTCTGGTTACCTAGCTAGTGGAAAATCATGCTCATCTGAAACAATAAGAAATATGTTTGGACAGAGCTGTTCTCCTTCAGACATTTCCAGGTATAGAATCTATCAGCAGCTGAAATGTTGTTTAGAAAGTGAACATAGAACATGTATTCTTGAATATAGTTATAGATCTTTACTTTGAATTGACTTTCAGGAAAATTTTTTTTTTATTATTTTTTTACATTTAATTTACCGGTAAGATCCTATCGTATGTTTCATGTCTCATTATATTTAATGCAAGGAACTAATATATTGCACAGAAATTGTCACTCCTTGTAGGATGTGTGCTCTTCTTGCGTTGCCTGAATTTTCTCTTCCTTGCTAAAATGTGATTCCTTAACCTAAATCTGTTTTCACTTTGCTGGGTTTCTGACTGCCTCTGGGCCAGGGGCTGCCATTCTGCACTTGC
>NW_026630964.1:0-1311 GCF_030028575.1 Malurus melanocephalus
CTGCAACAGTTCATTTGTGGGGTCCTAAAAGAAACAGACCCAAGCAAACCCTCTTTTGCAAGGGATGTTTTTCCCTGATTTTTCCTCTCCTAGAAGTTTTTTTTCCAGACAAAAAGCTGGTGGTGTTTCGTAGCTCTGCAAAAATAAAAAAACAAACCCATGGAGAAGGGAAGGGTAGATGTGGCACTTGGCAGTGCTGGTTAATGGCTGTGCTCAGTGATCTCAGAGGGCTTTTCCAACCTAAACTCCTTCAAATTCCAGCATGGATACCTAGAAGGAAATGTTGGGAATTCCATCTGTACAAAATTGTGGGAAACATCACAAATTAAAGCAGTGAAGTGGGGTCATGGTGGGAAATGGAGAATTGGAGATGCCCAGTGCTGGATGCAGCAACGCATTTCAGAATGGGCTTTTGAAGCACTCAGGATGGGTTCCCCAATCAAACCCTCTTTTGCAAGGGATGCTTTTCCCTGATTTTTCTTCTCCTAGAATATTTTTTCCAGAAAAAAAGCTGGTGGTGTTTCCTCAGCTCTGCAAAAATAAAAATCCAAACCCATGGAGAAGGGAAGGATAGATGTGGTACCTGGCAGTGCTGGTTAATGGCTGAGCTCGGTGATCTCAGAGGGCTTTTCCAACCTAAACTCCTTCAAATTCCAGCATGGATACCTAGGGGAAAATGTCTGGAATTCCATCCATACAAAATTGTGGGAAACATCACAAATTAAAGCAGTGAAGTGGGGTCATGGTGGGAAATGGGGAGTTGGAGATGCCCAGTGCTGGATGCAGCAACACATTTCAAGATGGGCTCCCCAAGCAAATCCTCTTTTGCAAGGGATGCTTCTCCCTGATTTTTCCTCTCCTAGAATTTTTTTTTCCAGACAAAAAGCTGGTGTTTTTTCCTCAGCTCTGCAAAAATAAAAATCCAAACCCATGGGGAAGGGAAGGGTTACATATCCCATGTGGATGTGGCACTTGGCAGTGCTGGTTAATGGCTGTGCTCGGTGATCTCAGAGGGCTTTTCCAACCTAAACTCCTTCAAATTCCAGCACGGATACCTAGGGGAAAACGTCTAGAATTCCATCCAAAAATTGTACAAAATTGTGGAAAACATCACAAATTAAAGCAGTGAAGTGGGTCATGGTGGGAAATGGGGAGTTGGAGACGCCCAGTGCTGGATGCAGCAACACATTTCAGGATGGGCTCCTGAAGGATGAATAAGAACCTGGTTGGCATTTTCTTGGAAAACCACCTCTGAATCCCAAACCTGAATCCCAGGTTTTCCCAGGCTGGGTTTCCTTGCCCATGGGTCCT
>NW_026630965.1:0-1201 GCF_030028575.1 Malurus melanocephalus
GCGTGGGCAGAGTGGACACAGAGGTTTCAGGGACACGTGAGGGATCCGTGGCCGGCACCTTCCGGCTGATCCCATTGTCTCCTGCTCCCTCGTGGCCGTGGCAAAGTCTGGGCAGGATGGCCCTGGGGACAGGCAGGTGTCCTTGCATTCGTGCAGATGGCTGCTCTGAGAGGGGCTCTCTTCCTCTGTGTCTTGCAGCCCTTCAAGCCCTGAGGAAAGATGACAGCCCCTCCTTCTTTAGGCTCTTTGTGGAAGCCACGTTCGACAAAAGAGTCGCAGAACTGCAGCCCTCATGCACTGCAAGAGATGAACTGGCATCCCTAAAAGGCCTCCAGACACCACGGAGGATGAGAGCACCTGCAGGCCAGAAGGGACCAACTGCAGCTCCAGACACAGCTGATGCTGCTCACAGCTGAGCCTGTGGGAAGCTGCAGCACCTCGTGCCATCCCGCTCCCCATTGACAGCTCCCTCCCTCCCTGCAGCCCTCAGACCCTGCACATCCCCCTTGTTTCCCTCACACCTCATCCCTTCGCTTCACCTTCCGATCATAAAGTTTGGCTTCTTCACTTTATCTGCGTCTCTGTGGAGCTGAAGCGGCACAAAATGGGCCCCGGGATACGCAGGCGCTGCCGCTGTTCTCTTCTGCGCTGTGTTTTGTGCAGTGGCAGAGAGGTACAAGGGCAGATGCGGCTGCAAAGGTTCCTGTCCTGCTGGTCCAACAGGAGCACAATATCGTGGGCTTGAAAGGTCTTGCTGAGCACGGTTTAGGGGAGAAGGAGCCTGGATTTTAAAGAGCCAACTTGAGCCTGCTCTGGAGGCAGCTGTCAGGGATTCCATGACGAGCATGCACAGAGAAGGGCTAAGGAACTTGCAATGCTGCAAGTTTTCAAGAACAGCTTCCTGAAAGCACAGCAATGCTGCATCCCTGCACAGGGGCACGGGCAGGGCAGAAGCAGCGACCATCCATGCTTAACAGTGAGCTTTGGCTAAAAGCAAATGGAGCAGCAGCCGAGTGGCTGAGGCTAGGAGGCGCGACCATGCCAGTGTACGGAGCGCTGTCGGGCAGTGCCTGCATCCTGGGGGAGCTTCTGGTGCTTCTGGTCCCCGCAAGAGAGGAATGGCAGCCCCTGGCCCACAGGCAGTCAGAAACCCAGCAAAGTGAGAGCAGAGGGAGGGGACCCTTCCCATCTCTCGTGTGCA
>NW_026630966.1:0-1256 GCF_030028575.1 Malurus melanocephalus
TTTTTTTTTGTTTTGGGATTTTTTGGGGGATACTTTTTGGAAATTTGGCATATTTTTTGGGAATTTTGGCGGTTTTGGAGGATTTTTTGGGGTTCCCGCCCCTTCCCACCCTCACGAGCTGACCCCGACAGGGCCCTTCCCGCCACAGCCGCCGGGGCTTTACCTCAACTTAAACTGGTCCTGAGGGTGAGGAGGGGTCTCGGAGGGTTTTTTTTGAGGAATTTTGTGGGGTTTTGAGGATTTTTGGGAGGAATTTTTGGGGATTTTTGGAGGGTCCCGCCCCCACACTAACTTCGACCGGGCCCTTCCCGCCGCAGCCCCCGGGGCTCTCCCTCACCTCAAATTGGTCCTGAGGGTGAGGAGGGGTCTCGGGAGGGTTTTGCTATTTTTTAGGGTGAATTTTGGATGTTTGGGGTTTTTTTGGGGGGTGAATTTTGCGGTTTTTTGGGGGTGAAATTTGGGGTTTTTTTGGGGTCAATTTTTGGTGGGTATTTTTGGTTTTTTGACGTTTTTTTCGGAGGGGTTTTTTTGGCGTGAATTTTGGGGGTTTTATGGGGTAATTTTTGAGGGCTTTTTTTTTGTGAATTTCTCGGTTTTTGGGGGATTTTTTGGGGTGAATTCCGCGGGTTTTTTTGCTGTAAATTTCGCCGGTTTTTGCTATAAAATTCCCGATTTTTTTTGGGTCACCCCCTCACTCTCCTCTCCCCCCAGGTGCTGTTCCAGGACCCCCCCGAGGAGGGCACGACCGCCCCCTCCCCACTCGAGGGGGAGCCCCCGGGACCCCCGGCCCGACCGGACCGCGCCGGCCCCGACCCCCGGGCGGGCACCGAGGTGGGGAGGGGGCTCCGGGGGGGGCCACGGGGGGGTCCCGGTGGTCCTGGGGTGGTCCCGGTGATCCCGAAGGGGTCCCGGGAGTATCTCGGTGGTCCCGAGGGCATCCCCAGGGGGATCCCGAGGCGGTCTCGGTGGACTCGCGGTGGTCCCGGGGTGGTCCGGGGGTGGTCCTGGGGGAGTTCCGGTGGTCCCGAGGGGGTCTCGGTGGTCCCGAAGGGGTCCCCAGCGGGGTCCCGGTAGCCCCAGCGGGGTCCCGGTGAGCCCGGGGGAGTTCCGGTGGTCCCGAGGGGGTCCCGAGGGGGTCTCGGTGGTCCCGAGGGGGTCCACAGCGGGATCCCGGTAGCCCCAGGGGGTCCCGGTAGTCCCGGGGGAGTCCCGGTGGTCCCGGGAGGGTTTCGCTGGTCCCGAGGGTGTCCAGAGGT
>NW_026630967.1:0-1193 GCF_030028575.1 Malurus melanocephalus
AAAAATTTGGGAATTTTAGTGAAAAATTTGGGTTTTGGAAGAAAATTTGGGGTTTTACGGAAAAAAAATGGGGATTTTTGGTGAAAAAATGGGGATTTTGGGGCAAAAAAAGGGGAAAAATTGCAGCATTTGAGGAACGGGAAATGAGAAAAATTTGGGATTTGTGGAGTGGAAAATGGAAAAAATCGGTGAATTTTTGGGATTTTTGGAGGATTTTGGGGGTTTTTGGAGGATTTTGGGGATTTTGGGGATTTTTGGGGGGAATTTTGGGGGTTTTTGGTGACGGAGGGAGTGGAGGCACGAGGTGACGGCGGCGGGGTCGGTCATGGCTGAAAAAATAAAAAATTTTAAGAGAAATTTAATGATTTTTGTGAAAAATTTGGAGTTTTGGAAAAAAATGGGGATTTTTGGTGAAAAAATGGTGATTTTAGGGAAAAAAATGGAGATTTTGGGAGGAAAAAATGGGAAAAATTGGGGGGTTTGAAGAACGGGAAATGAGAAAAATCTGAGAAAAATTTTAGAGAAAAAATGTAGAGATTTTAGAGTTTTGGAAGAAATTTGGGGTTTTGAGGAAAAAAAAGGGATTTTTGGTGAAAAAATGGGGCTTTTGGGGAAAAAAAATGGGGATTTTGGAGTGAAAAAATGGGAAAAATTGGGGGGTTTGGGGATGGGAAAAATTTACGGATTTTTAGAAAAAAATCAGGGATTTTTGGTGAAAAAATGGGGAATTTAGGGAAAAAAATGGGGATTTTGGAGGAAAAAATGGGGATTTTGGGAGGAAAAATTGGGGGGTTAGGGAGATGGGAAAAATTTGGAAAAAAATTGGGGCTTTTTTGGGTTTTGGGGTGAATTTTGGGGGTTTTGGGGTGGATTTTGGGGATTTTCAGGTAAATTTTGGGGATTTTTGGGAATTTCGGGATTTTGGGGTGAATTTTGGGGATTTAGGGGTGAATTTTGGGGATTTTCGGATTTTTGGGGGGATTTTGGTAATTTTGGGGTGAATTTTGAGGATTTTCGGTTATTTTTGGAGGATTTTGGGTAAATTTTGGGCATTTTGGGGTGAATTTTGGGGGTTTTGGGGGTCCCTCTCCCCTCACGCCGCCGCCATCTTGCCCCGTGACGTCACCGCGACCCTTCCTCCCCTCCCCCACCTTTTCCACCCCCTCCCCCACCTTTACCGCCCCTCCCCCACC
>NW_026630968.1:0-1201 GCF_030028575.1 Malurus melanocephalus
AGGTTCTGAGTATTTGTTAGAGATAATTTGTTCTATGCTTTTCAGGGATGAATTCAGTGAAAGTGACTTTCCCATGGTCTTTTGAAGGAATTGGCAATCAGATTGCAATTCCTCCACCCCTAAATATTCCAGAAGCTCGTCTCTCCCAAACTATTTTCAGTAAATGAGATTGTATARCACAATACACACAAAGTGTGCTGCAGTTAATATTTTTCACAGAGAGAAGGAGAGTGATGAGGTTGCTCTAGGAGAGAAAAAAAGAAAATGGAAAACAAATGCAGAGTTATAAAATTGTCCTTTCTTTTTCCCTAAATATAAAAATCATTCTTCAAGGCTTCTCTAAGAGAAAATTTGAATAGAAAAAGCACCCCAGTCCAAGTTTGCACCTAAAGAATCAGGTATATCAAACACTTGACATCAAAGAGTCAGAAAAATCCTTATGTCTTTTTCTAATGCAGGACAGATGCTTCAAGTTCAATTCCTTGTAAAACAGACACTAGCAATTCTCCTATATGAATTAATGAAAATTAACATTGACTATTTTATCAAATGTATTCTGAAAAGATTATATATACTATTTTTTAATTAGAATGGTGTTTTTTTTTTTTAATATTGTCTCTGAATAGCAACAAGAACAATGAGACAGCAGAGGAAAAATATTCTGTTGTAGTGGCAGAAATCTGTCTGATACCAGAATCTGTCACTTTGAGAGGCTGTTTCCTCAACAGAAGAACAAAGATAGGCATTGGAAATGAGGTGTTATTTCCCTGTTCAGATCTRGTTTCAAGAAAAGCTTGGGAAGGGGAAGGCTTTTCTGAGTGAYAAACCTCTCAGAAACCAGCCATGAGAACTATGTTAACACCAAGATACTCAACTCTCCTGCTGTAACAGTGTGCCTGTGGAATGTATTTCCATTTAAAGTGGCAGCATCCATTTATGTGATGCATAAAACACACTAATAGATCTTTTGGAAACTTTCAGATCAGTTTATCTGTGGATTCAGCAGCATCTGCAGACATCTGAGGATGGCAGAGGTGAATGGGGGAGAAGGGTTGGGTGAGAGGTTGTAAGTGGGGAAGAATTAAATAAGGAGAAGCTGATGTGTTTGGAAGGGTTGGTGTCTGAAAGGCCGATGTGAGGTAGGCCATGCTCCTCTCACACTCTCCATCCTCCCAATCTTCTCAATCTGGTACTCCAGAGG
>NW_026630969.1:0-1195 GCF_030028575.1 Malurus melanocephalus
GCAGCCCCGTCCCTTCCCCTGCTCCCCTTCCCTCGTTCCATCCCGGCTGGAGGAGCCTTGGAGCTGCCGTGGGGGCCRTGGGGCTGCCCCGGGGGCTGCGCCCCGAGCCGGGGCCCCTTCCCAGTGCTCCCAGTCTGCCCGTGCACCCTGGAGCAGCCAGCGAGGGCTTCAGCTGGGCCGGCACAGAGGCGCTGCTGGGGGTGCCACCTCAGTTTGGTTCGGTCTGTTCTTCTCAGCCTGGGGAACAGCGATCTGGGGAGTTTTCTGCCAGCACCTCCTCCCTTCCTCCGCTCAGCCCGAGGGGTTTGGGGCTGGTTTCCCTTTTTGGGGGAAATCGAAGCGATGCAGGGCTGAGGGGAATTGTCCTTTAATCTCCCCTCTGACCAATCAGCGTGCGAGACTGAGGAGTGGCAAGAGATTGAGCCAATGAAATTGAGGGGCAGGTTTCGAGGGGGAGATTCAGCCAATGGGAGTGAGTTTCGGGCTTTGCACAGACTCCATAAAGGGATCCCTGAGCGGACCAGTGCTCACCTGAGGCGTTCTTCAAATGTCGGGTGTGGAAAGACTCCGGATTGTCCCGGGTCATGCAGGAGGCAAAGGAACCGCTGTGGCTGAATCCGGGATGGAGCAGGGACCCCTCTGCAGCCCCAGCAGGACCCCGGGCTGGAGCAGGGGATGCTGAGAGAGACCCCGAGCCCATGCGAAGCCCCTGCAGAGCCGTGGAAGTGGCTCCTGGTGGGCCTTGTGTGGCATCCCCGCTGAAACAGCCTGTTCCTGAGGGAGGGACCCCTCAGGAGCAGGACAAGGATTCCTGTGAATGACACGACCATTTCACCRAAATTGTGGGAAAACAAAAACTCTCCAACAACGTTTTGAATGTTAGAGAGGCAAGGCATTGCTTTATTTTTTGGCCGGGATGTGTCACATAAATCATTTCAGCTATATATATCCCAGCTATGCAGAGACACATGGATTTTACAAGATTTTCCGTAAACTTTATGCAGTCAAAACACATAGAACTTCTTTGGTTTAATGTTCATTAGTCTAATGTTGTGTAGTCTTTACTATTTGGTTTTTAAGCTTTACTGGGAACACTGGGAGCAGCCGGGCAGGGACAGAGTGACAGTGGGGCTGGGGGGCACATGATCCTTCCCAAAATCAGTGCAGGAATGGAGCGGGGGGTCCCGTCCGGGCC
>NW_026630970.1:0-1271 GCF_030028575.1 Malurus melanocephalus
ATTTTGCTATTGTATTTGTATTTATATTATAATTTTATTTTATTTTATCTTTTCAGTTCTATTTTTTCTCTTTACATTTGTTTCTTCTTATTGACTATTTATTTGCTTTATCTTTATTCTTTTCTGATTGTTTATTTTTCAATTATTTTATTATTTTTCTATTTTAATTTGTTTTTAATATATTATATATTTAATATAACCGGGAGTAAAAACTTAAGTTAGCAGTAAAAAGGCAATTTGGGACGAAAAAGTGGGGGGGTCAGGGGAAAAAAAAGAAATCTGAGATATTGGGGATTTTCGTGGAAAAATGGGGAATTTAGAAGAAAAGCAGGAATTTACGGGAAAACAGTTACATTTGGGGGAAAGGGTTGATATGGAGAGAAAAAAAGGAGAATTTTGATGAAGAAATGAGAATTGGGGCATAAGGGAAGAATTCAAGGAAAAACCAGGAAATTTGGGATAGAAAAGGGTATTTTGAGGGAAAAATGGAAATTTTGATGAAAAGGGGGTGTTTGGAGGATAAAGGGAGAAGCTGGGAAGAGAAAGATGGGGAATTAGAAAAAAAAAGGAATTTTGGAGAGAAATGGTAGTTAGGGGAATAAAGGGGACTTTTGGACAAA
This sequence comes from Malurus melanocephalus, assembly GCF_030028575.1. Taxonomy (NCBI): domain Eukaryota; kingdom Metazoa; phylum Chordata; class Aves; order Passeriformes; family Maluridae; genus Malurus; species Malurus melanocephalus. The sequence goes on from NW_026630970.1 coordinate 621, forward strand.
AATAGGAAGTCTGGGGAAAAATAGGAACTTGGCAGAAAAAGAGGGAATTTGTGAGAAAAAGTTGGATTTAGGGGAAAAGGGGGATTTTTTTGAGAAAGAAAGGGGAAAAAGCGGGGAAGAAAATGGAATTTCAGGGAACAGAGGGGATATGGGGGAACTAGAGCAATTGAGGAAAGAGAGTTTTGGGGAAAGAGGTGATTTTGGGGGCAAAAGTAGCATTTGAGAGACAGAAGGGGGATTTGGTTGAAAAGGAGGGTCTTGGGCAGAAAAAAGGGAGAATTTGCAGACAAATAAAGAGGCATTTTTGGTGAGAAAAGGAATTTTTTTTGCTGAAAAGGAGGGTTTGTAAGAAAAAGATTTGGAGGGAAGATTGGGGAATTTGGGGGGAAAAGGGGAAACTGGGGGGAATGAAGAGCAATTCGGAGGAAAAGGGGGGATTTCATGGGTAAAAAGGGGAATACTTAGCTAAAAAGGGGGTTTGGGGAGATAAAGGGTATTAAGGGGTGGTTAAAAAGGGGGATTTGGTGAAGAAAAGGGAGAATGGCAAATGGAAGATTTGACATAGAAAGCGTACTTTGGAGCGGGAAAGGTGGGCTTGGTGGGGAGAAAGGTAATTAGAAAGGAAAAAAATGGGAGTTTGAAGGAATTTTG
>NW_026630971.1:0-1276 GCF_030028575.1 Malurus melanocephalus
GCTCTGAAATATCCCAAATCAGCTGCAATTTCTACTTCAGCCATTGCACTTTCTGCCACATTTGAGAGCTACAAAAATGGTGAATTTAGAGAGGATTAAGGGATTTTTTTTTTTTTTTAAATAATGGAATCACAGATTCATTTCGGGCCTTAAAGGTCACCCAGTGCCACCCCCTGCCTTGGGCAGGGACACTTTTTGGTGTCCCAGGGTGCTCCAAGCACAGCCTGTTCCACATTCAGCTCAGAATCTCCTCATATTCTCCCACAGTTGTGCTATTAAAGCTGATATTTAATCTAGAATAAATCAGMTATTTAATATCTGTGATTCCAGGTTTCTCTGACTGATTGTGRCCTTGGGGTTGAGTGATGACCCAACCTGGAGCACAGGAAGAGTGAAATGCAGAGGGAGGAAGCAAAGAAAACACATGGAAGGCCACAATTGCAGGACACAATTGCAGGAGAACACTGGAAGGTGGTGCTTGGTACCAAAGGAGGTACCTCTGACAGGTCAGTGCTGTGTGGATAAGTCACAAATAAATCACTGACAATAAATTAAACAATTGTGAAACAACAACTAATGACRATGAATGAAAAAAAGGGAAATTCCTTGAGTTTTGCCGATGACAACTGGAGGATATTTGCTCCCTTTAAGGGGTTTTATCTTCCCTTCAGTGTGGGGTGGTACAACATCCTGTGGTTTTGGTCTATTCCCAGTGTCAAAGATCTTCACAAAAGTCGTGGAATTGACTGTGACCTAATTAAGAATCATGGATTAATGATTGCCATTGGCAAAGGCAGCAGATGAACACAGTGCCCTCCCTATATCAGTCTCAGATGTGTTGGGAGTCACCCTCAGTGTGATTGCCCTGGTGCTCTGGGGCAAATGTACAGAAATCCCAATTTCTTCCCTCAAATACATCTTTCCAGCTGCTGTTCTGGATTCACTCTGGGGTTTTGCTGCTGCAGACGTTGTTCTGTGTTTGTTTGAAATCATGAATCAATGCACTTMGGGATGAAAGCAATCAAACACCCCAGTGATGGTGATGCCTTATCAATCAGGCTGATCTGAAAAAGAGGCCAGACAAACTTAAGAGAATGAGAATGCACAACTTTAATCCAGGCCTAACAGGCCTGCTGGTACATTAGGGCAGACAAAAGCCTCCTCCTGAGGCTACACCCAAAATGGACACCGGGTCACGAGATCTTCACCTTTTATAAGTTCTGCCTTATTAACATATTGGGTCTTAATTCTCCAATGATCTTTACAGGTGATGATG
>NW_026630972.1:0-1194 GCF_030028575.1 Malurus melanocephalus
TTTTGGGATTCTGAGGATGTTTTTGGGGTCCCCAGGATGTTTTTGGGGTCTCACCTCGAGCCGCTGGTGGTACTCGGGCAGCAGCAGCAGAGATTGGTCCGACAGTTGGAACTGCAGCTCCTCCAGTTGCTCCAGCAGCTGCTGCCGGGCGGCGTACTGGGCGTACTGGGAGGATTGGGGAGGGGTCAGCGGGGTCCCAAACCCCATAAATCCCCCATAAAATCCCCCAAATCCCCCCAAATCCCGTACCTGCTGCGGGAAGCGGGGGCTGCGGGCGCACCGGGCCCCTCTCAGGATTGTCCCCAGTGATTTCAGCTCGGCCGCCGCCGCCAGCGCCGCGGGGTCACAAACCCCATAAATCCCCAAAAAAATCCCCAAAAAATCCCCAAAAAAATCCCAAAAAATCCCCAAAATTCCCCAAATTCCCCCCAAATCCCGTACCTGCTGCGGGAAGCGGGGGCTGCGGGCGCACCGGGCCCCTTTTAGGATCGACCCCAGCGATTTCAGCTCGGCCGCCGCCGCCAGCGCCGCGGGGTCCCGGATCGGGGCCACCCCAAAAGCCTCGAGCAGGGTCAGACCCCCCTCGTGGGCCACCCCGGCTGCCAAACGGGCCAGCTCCTGCAGGGCCACCCCCAGAGCCGCCGGGCCGGCCGGGGGAGGGGACCTGAGGGGACACAGAGGGGTCAGGGGGGACAGGAGAGGGGGGAGAGAGTGTGGGACCCCAAAATCTGATGGAAGAGACCCCCTGGACCCCAAAATCTGATGGGAATCCAAAATTTGCAGGGAGATCTCCCCTTGATCCCAAATCCCCCCTGAGAACCCCAAATCCCTCCCAAAATCACCCCCAGACACCCCCAATCCCCCCCAAACACCCCAAATCCTCCCCAATTCCCCCCCAGGGACCCCAAAACCCCCCCGAATCCCCCCGTACCGGGGTCGGGGTCCCTTTGGGGGCCGCAGTTCCCTCAGCAGTGTCTCGGGGTTCACCCGCAGCGTTTTGGCCGTGACCCCCACGATGTCCTCGGGGTGCAGCTGCTCCAGGGCGTGTCCTGGGGGGCCTGTGGGGACCCCAAAACCCTCAGGGACCCCCGAACCTCCTCAAATCCCTTAAAGGAACCCCAAAACCACCCCAAAACCCTCAGAGACCCCCAAACCTCCTCAAATCCCCTAAAGGAACCCCCAAAACCTCCCCAA
>NW_026630973.1:0-1191 GCF_030028575.1 Malurus melanocephalus
GGTGACCAGCCCGGGCTCGGGGGGGGGCTCGGGGGGGTCCTCGGGGGTCGTCAGGAGCAGCAATCGGGGGTCCCGGGGGCACCTGGAATTGGGGAGGGGTCTCAAATTGGGGAGGGGTCTCGAAATTGGGGAGGGGTCCCGAAATTTGGGTGATTTTGGTGAATTTTGGGGCAATTTAAGGGGGATTTTTGTCAATTTTGGGGCAATTTTTTTTATTTTTTTGCCATTTCCAGTGGGAATTTGGGGAGGGGTCTCAAAATTTGGGGAGGGGTCCCAAAATTGGGGAGTGGTCCCGAAATTTGGGGTGATTTTGGTGATTTTTGGCACAATTTTGTTGATTTTTGGTGTAATTTTTTTTTATTTTTAGGTGGCATTTTGACGGGAATTTGGGGAGGGGTCTCAAAATTGGGGAGGGGTCCCAAAAAATTGGGGAAGGGTCCCGAAATTTGGGGTGATTTTGGTGATTTTTGGTGAAATTTTTCGGATTTTTGGGCCATTTTAGGCGGGATTTCGACGGGAATTTGGGGAGGGGTCTCGGGGGAATTTGGGCAGGGGTCCCGGGGTGGTTTTGGTGATTTTTGGGGAGTTTTTGGGGGGATTTTGGTGAATTTTGGGGTCAATTTTGGGGTATTTTTGGTGATTTTGACCGGGATTTCGACGGGAATTTGAGGAGGGGTCCCGGTTTAATTTGGGGAGGGGTCCCGGTTTAATTTGGGGAGGGGTCCCGGGGGGATTTTGGGGTCAAATTGGTGAATTTTGGTGTCAATTTTGGTGCAATTTTTTTGATTTTTGGGCCATTTCCGTCGGGATTTCGATGGGAATTTGGGATAATTTGAGGAGGGGTCTCGGGGGGATTTCGGTGAATTTTCAGTGAATTTTGAGGGGATTTTGGTGAATTTTGGGGGTATTTTTGGCGATTTTGGGGCGATTTTTACCGGGATTTTGACAGGAATTTGAGGAGGGGTCTCGGTTTAATTTGGGGAGGGGTCCCGGGTTAATTTGGGGATGATTTTTCGGGGTAATTTTGGTGAATTTTGGGGTCAATTTCGGGTATTTTGGGGTCGATTTCAGTGATTTTTTTGGCGATTTTGACCGGGATTTCGACGGGAATTTGGGGAGGGGTCCCGGGGGAATTTGGGGAGGGGTCTCGGGGTGATTTTGGTGAATTTTGATGTAATTTCGGTGAATTTT
>NW_026630974.1:0-1226 GCF_030028575.1 Malurus melanocephalus
GGCCCCGAGCCGCGCTCAATAAAATCTCTGTCCGGCTCTGTGCCTCGCCGCTGCCTTGTCCCGCGCTCGCCGATCCGGCCCCGCCGTGCCCCTCTCCCCTCCCTCTCCCGCACCGTCCCTTCCCCGCCTCCTCCTCGCTCCTCAGGGAGGAGCCGCGGCGAGAAGGAACCGGCTCCGAGCTGCGGGGGCAGCCCGCGGTCTGTGCCATGCGGGGAAAGGGGCAAACGCTGCAAATCCCCTTCCTGGCCGGCGGCGCCGATCCTTGGGAATTCGGGGGGCGCAGAGGACACGGGGCGATCCCATCGGGGGTTTCCCGGCCCCTGCTCCTTTTCCCTCCCCAAACTGACCCCATTGGCCATGAGAGATGTCGCAGTCGGGGACTGTCACCTGCTCGTCCCTCAGCTGCATCCCGGGGCTGTGACACAACCCCCGGCTTGGGGACAAACCAGCAGCACCCACGTGCTCCAAACACCCCGTTTACACCCCAAAACTGTCACTGCTGGATGGATCCCGTGGCCGGGGGCGGCTCCTCTCACCCGTTTGTCGTGTCCTGCTGATCAAATCCCCCAAGCACCCCCAGCCGGCTGTCCCGGCACTGGGGCGCCCACAGGAGCAGCGGCTCCACCTGGCACTGCCCAAACCCCTCCMGGGCTGTGTCCAGTTCTGGCCCCTCCCTGCAGGAAAAACCTGGAGGAGCTGGAGCGTGTCCAGAGAAGGGAGCAGAGCTGGGGAGGGGYTGGAGCAGCTGAGGGAGCTGGGAAAGGGGCTCAGCCTGGAGCAAAGGGGGATCAGGGGGGACCTTGTGGCTCTGCACAACTCCCTGACAGGAGGGGACAGCCGGGGGGATCGGGATCTGCTCCAGGGAACAGGGACAGGAGGAGAGGGAACGGCCTCAGGCTGGGCCAGGGGAGGGTCAGTGTGGACATCAGGAGAGCTGGACATTCCCATCCCTTCACTGAGATTGGTGCCCCCGTTCCCGTTCCCACTCTGACCATTCCCAAGGTTCTCTGGCTCTCACACTGCCCCCTCCAGAGACTTTCCCTGCAGGAACCGGAGCCCCTTCACAGCCCCACAGTGACCCCACAGGCCCCGCTGAGCTCCCCACAGTCCCCACGGCCACGCTCAGGCCCCGTTTCCTCAGCGGTGCCAGCCCTGGTGTCCCACAGCAGAGGCTCAGGTGTCCCGTTCTATGGAGCCATCGATGGCCACTGCAGTGACCCAGGCAC
>NW_026630975.1:0-1309 GCF_030028575.1 Malurus melanocephalus
TTTTTTTTTTTTTTTTTCTTTTCTTTTTTAGCTTGCAGACGGGAGTGGGACCTGGGGCTGTGAATCCCGGGGCTACCCCCGGTTATTACTTGATGATCCCCGCTTCCCCCCGCCCCAGAAGCTGGTCCTGCTCGTCGCTCCCCTCCACAGCCCCAAAGGAATACCTAGGTGGCCAAACGGGACCCGCTGACCTCTATATCCTGTTCCTTTCTCCGCGCTTTGCTGCCAGTTTCCTGGATAAAAGGCGAGAGTGAGAGATAATTAACAAAAAACATGGCCCTCGGACAATGAAACAACTGGCCTTGGCCAGCCAGAAATTTATCCTGGTTTTCTAGGTGAACTTTCTCCCATCAATCTTTCCTTTAACCTCCGTGTTAGTGGAAGCAATAGGAACACCCCCTCCCCTCCCCCGAGCAAATGCTTTCTTTTGAGGGGGAACAAAACCCGGGATCGGCGAGGGCCGAGGTAAAATCTGGGTGGTATCGTGCGGCCGCACAAAGCCCCCACTGTTCCCCGGGCCGGGGCTGGTGTTTTACAACAGGGGAGGGGAGAGGATGAATGGGCCGATGATGTGAAACAATCCCCGCGATTCAGGCCGACAAACCCATCCTCTGTTCCGCCGGGACCGGACAAAAAGAAGGGGAGAGCGGGCGGCGAGGGAATTAAACCCGAACCGCATCGGGAAAACCTTAAAAGCGCTTCGGGGGGACATTATCCCGCAGCTTTGGGGTGTCCGTGCGGTCCGGGGGCCGGAGGGAAGGRCTGGGGATGCTTTGTCCGAGTGACAAGCACAATGGCCCAGAAGTGGCGGCATCTCCAGCTCCCAAACCCATCAGCGGCGAAAAAAATGATGGGCGGTGGGGCTGGGAGCAGGCGGGACAATGCGGCCCCACTTCAGGTCCCCTCGAGAGGGTATTATGGGCAGGGAAAATATTTGTGCTCTGAAGATGACACTCTCCATTTGTTAATGGCTCTCACCCGGCGCTGATAATCACACCCCGCGCTCTCCTGTCAGTTKTCTGCTGCTTCCCAATTAATGGGGCTCGCCCGGGAAAAGCATCCCTTTTTCTGCRGCCGAGACAATTCCATTGTGTTCACCTACTTGAGAAGAGGGAAAGGTGAATAGGAGGGCATCGGGCATTGTAAATTCCCACTAAAACACGGGCTGAAAGAGCACCCCTCCAATAAATTAAGGAGGCTTTACTCCCGTTGGGAACGGCACGGTCAGACTTGAGGGGGAGAATTTGGGGCAGAAATTTCGCATCACATTTTTGTCCAGCCCTATTATTACTTGGAAAAAAAATAAATT
>NW_026630976.1:0-1249 GCF_030028575.1 Malurus melanocephalus
TTTTTCAGGTTGTGATTTTCGTGAAGTCGGTTCAGCGCTGCATCGCTCTGGCTCAGCTGCTCGTGGAGCAAAACTTCCCGGCCATCGCCATCCACCGCGGGATGCCCCAGGAGGAGAGGTAAAAATACCCAAAAACATCCCAAAATAACCCCAAAATAACCCAAAAACACCCAAAAAACCTTCATAATCACCCCAAAAAACCCCAAAATCATCCCTGAGCCGCCCCGGCCATCGCCATCCACTGCGGGATGCCCCAGGAGGAGAGGTGAGAAAACCCCAAAAACATCCCAAAATAACCCCAAAAACACCCCAAAATCACCAAACACCACCCCAAAATCACCAAAAACCACCCCAAAATCATCCCTGATACCCCAAACCATCCCTGAGCCGCCCCGGCCATCGCCATCCACCGCGGGATGCCCCAGGAGGAGAGGTGAGAAAACCCCAAAATCATCCTAAAAACACCCAAAATAACCTCAAAATCACCCAAAAAACACCCAAAATCACAAAAAAACCACCCCAAAATCCCCCTGAATGACCCCAAATCCTAAAAATCCCCCCAGGCTGTCCCGGTCCCAGCAGTTCAAGGATTTCCAGTGCAGGATTTTGGTGGCCACGAACCCCCAAAACCCTTCATGATCCATCCCAAAATAACCCCAAAAACACCCAAAAAACACCCAAAAAACACCTGAAAAAACCCCAAAATCACCAAAAAAGCCCCAAATCCCCCCAGGCTGTCCCGGTCCCAGCAGTTCAAGGATTTCCAGTGCAGAATTTTGGTGGCCACGAACCCCCAAAACCCTTCATGATCCACCCCAAAATAACCCCAAAAACACCCAAAATAACCCAAAAAAAACCCCCAAAAACACCGAAAAACCCCAAAATCACCAAAAAAACCCCAAATCCCTTTAGGCTGTCCCGGTACCAGCAGTTCAAGGATTTCCAGCGCAGGATTTTGGTGGCCACGAACCCCAAAAACCCTTCATGATCCACCCCAAAATAACCCCAAAAACCCCCCAAAAAACCCCAAAAAACCCCAAAATCACCAAAAAAACCCCAAATCCCCCCAGGCTGTCCCGGTACCAGCAGTTCAAGGATTTCCAGCGCAGGATTTTGGTGGCCACAAACCTCTTTGGCCGCGGGATGGACATCGAGAGGGTGAACATCGCCTTCAACTACGACATGCCCGAGGACTCGGACACCTACCTGCACCGGGTGGGGTTTGGGGGATTTTTGGGGGATTTTGGGG
>NW_026630977.1:0-1190 GCF_030028575.1 Malurus melanocephalus
CATAAGAAATGGAAATGTGACTCAAGTAGTACATAAGGAAAAAACCAACTTCCTTCTTCCCTAAATCCAAAAATTATGGTAGTTTCTGTGTTGGTACCAAATGGTGTTTTGCAGAGGTAGAACCACACTCACAACAGCTGGATAATCACATTTTGGTAGCCTAGAGACCTGTCCAGTTTTAATGTAACCCAAGTTTGTGGTTTTAGTAAATCTGTTGGAATGGAAGCAGAACTTAGTGGAGTTTCCAGCTGATATGGAAAGTTTGATTACTGTGATAATGTAAATGGTCAAGATGGCATTTACCTGAAGAGAATACAAGCACTTTGTTAGGAATTTCCAAATCTAGCTCACCGATGTGACTTTCTCATGTCCTTAGTTCCATCCATCCAGCACAGACATTAGACCTCCCACAGATGAACACACACTCTACAGCTACTTCAATTAATCAGCCTAAATTCCTGTTTGGGAATGCTATTTTTGGTTCACCATCTGAAAGTTTTGGTAAGACAGAAGAATAAAGCACTTTATGTGACAGGAAGATACCTTAACAACTTTTCCTGAGTCATAATCTCTATGGATTAAAAAAAGAAGCACACCATGTWTGAGAGGAGGAAATACAATTTTCTGAAGATCTTCCCTGAGTTTTTCCCTCTTTTTTTTTTGCATGCTGTATGATTCCTGTACTTCACAGGTGACCATCACAGGAGCATTTTTTACCTTCAATCTCAGGTTCAAAGGACTTATTTCAACTGTATACCAGTAAGGATGGCTACATAAGACCCAGAGATTTCAGATTCGAAAATAAGGCTGAAAATAACAGCAATTTAATACAGCTTCATTGGAAGTGCAGCCTCTAAAACAGAGGTATAAAGGATTTAACTTTATRTATGTAAGAGCAGAACTTGGCTCTGTCCAGCACAGGAGAAAACTGTCGTTGCTGTGTGTTTTTATGCAGTATATTACTGGATTACTGGCAGAGTCTTAAAAAACTGCCATTGTCCATTCATTAAAGAAAAGCTTAAAACCTGTTTTAATTTATTAAAGGTCATACTTTTTTTTTTTTTTTTTTTTTTTTTTTTTTTTTTTTTTTTTTTTAATTATTTTTTTTTTTTTTTTTTTTTTTTTTTTTTTTTTTTTTTTTTTTTTTTTGTGTTTTTTTTTTTTAAATCTTTTACAGATGTATCCTATTC
>NW_026630978.1:0-1267 GCF_030028575.1 Malurus melanocephalus
AAAACACAGCTTCTTCTACATCAAAACTTCGTGGGGGGAGCAAACCTCTTCTCTATTTCTTGGCTTCATAATCAAAAACAGTCCGGTCCTCAAAAGGCCAGGGATTTTTCTCTCACAGCAAGGTCGCTTTACTTCTCTATACAGGTCTCTCTCTCAATATGATGGAAAAAAGTCCTTTTCAAGAACAACTTATCTCCTCCAGCTTGTCCAAGAACCACAGCAAGGGCACAGCTTCTCCTTACTGTTCTGTGATCTTGAGGTGTGTCCATTTTTCTTCTTACATCTCCTCACCCTCCTGCTCTGTTTTTTTTCCAGTGCAAGATACTAAAACTACATGCTATCAATTAACCTAAACATGGCGGCCGCATCTATCTTGTTATGAATTCTTTCTTAAATACTACAAAATACGTCATCACAGAGGTGTAACTACTCTGTGTAATTGGCCYAGGCCTGATGGTCAGCCTGTCCATCAACCTCAGAACCAATGATGGGTTGGCTCTGAAACACAGGAGTGGGGCAGGACTACCTTTGCTGGAGAAGAAGAAGAAGGAGACACCCCTAGGACTTCTCACAGCAGCCATCTTTGTGGTTTCTTGATCCCCATCCCCCACCACCAAAAATTGGACCAAGCAAAACCATGACATTCCACCCCTACACCTCTGTGATGACATTTCTCTAAAAAACAATAATTTAAATCTACTTTTAATTCTTACTCTTAAYACAGAAWTTATACCAACACCAACTAAAAATACAACTAAAGAAAGAGGTATCCACCCCTACAACATATCATTCTACCTTAAAAGAATACAGCAACAGAGTGGAGCATAAACTTGTCTGACCAACCATATATATATCTTTCTCCCAATTAGCCATAAATCTTTCCTGTTAACTCCCATCTAAAAATCACTCATTCTTTGATGTTTTCTCTTGCCCGCATTCTCCACCAAAATGTCATGGGTTTAACGCCTTCTCCCTCTCCGGTGGGGGGGAAAGGAGGGAACGTCGTGGGCACAGTTCAAACCACGACATTTCTGGTGCATTGGCCGGGAAAGGGAATTCGAAGGCGTTAAACCCACATTTGGTGGAGAATGCGGGCAAGAGAAAACATCAAAGAATGAGTAATCACTTAACTAATATATTACTGTAATCCAAGAAAAATCTGACAAATATGATCATATAATATGATCCTGAGGAAGAAAAAATTAAGTTTCCCAGGTTCATTCTTGAAGGATGAAGGTTTTAGCTTCTGCAACAAGTGCTAATCCAT
>NW_026630979.1:0-1256 GCF_030028575.1 Malurus melanocephalus
CAGAACAGGCGTGTCCCTCATCGGGAGGGAATTTCCTCGCTACTCGGGGGATACTGAGCACTGTTTTGGCCCTGCACAGCACAGAGCAGCAGCTGCCCAGTGTCAGCAGGAGCCCGAGCGCAGCTGAGCGCTGCCGGCACCTGCCCGCTGCAGATGTGTGCAGGGAAGAGGGGCTGAAATGCAGCCCGGTGCTCTGTGGGACGGGACAGAGCTGTGTCTTGCCAATGGCAATGCCAAACGTCCTTGTGCCGCTCACTGTGCCGGTGCTGTGAGAGGCGGGGGCTGAGTCCGGCCGGGGCGGAGCTGGCGGCGGCGGAGAGGAGGCGGCACGGCCGGAGCAGAGAGCCGGGGCTGGCGGGGACAGCGATGCTCGGGCGGCGGAGCGGCGGGATGCGGCGGGGTCGGGGCGCGGGGCTGGCGGCGCTGGCCGCGGTGCTGCTCGGTGCGCGGGGGGACAGTGGAGGAGTCGGGGGGCCGGGGATGAATCTGGGTCTGCCTGGGATCAGCTCTGGGCTCGGGATTTGTCTCTGGCACTCCTGCTCCTCCTCGCTCCTTTGCACCCACTGCCGTCAGCGCTTCTCTCCCCAATGTATCCATTCGCGCCGAGCTTCTCTTTTTTATTACTCAATTTCGTTACCCATTCATTGATTCATAGATTCATCCACACATCCATTCATTCCAGCCAATCTCTTTTCCTCATCCCGAACTCCGCTTCTGCAGTCCGACTCTTCTGCAAAATATCCCCCATTCTTATTTCCAACCAGTCACTGTCGGAGAAATACTCTCTCCGTGCTTTATTCTCAGAACATACCCCACTTAGCTGTGATCGATCCTACTCTGCCCTCTCCCCGCACCCTGAACACGGCATTTGCTGCTGAAGCAAAGTGGTTCTTCTTTTGTCCATGGCAGTGGCTGTGGCCAGAGCCCAGGTAGAGCAGGAGCAGTGGCTGGAGACCACCGACGGCACCGGCATCAACATCAGCTGCTCCCACACCAACACACGGATCGGCGAAACGATCTGCTGGTATCGTCAGCTCCCGGGCCGGGGCCCCGAGCTCCTCGTACTCACTGCTAGAGGGTCCAGTGATCTGCCGGACAGAGAGGGCCACCTGTGGGTGTCGGAAGATCGCAAATCCAGCGCTCTGTACCTCGCTCGGCCCCGGCGCGGGGACGCGGCCGTGTATTACTGCGCGCTGAGTGACACGGGCACAGGAGCCGCGGCTGCGGCCGGGCACGAACCGCCGCGGGCGGGGACA
>NW_026630980.1:0-1201 GCF_030028575.1 Malurus melanocephalus
CTGAGGTGGGATCAGATATAATGACAGGGGCATGGCCAGACCCTCATGTTCTTCCATCCCAGGTCACATCAGTCCCAGCGGCAGAGAAGGGTCAGGTGTCTTCCCAGCATGGATCACTGGGAATGTGGGTCACCAGGGCTCTTCCCAAACTGGGTCCTGTGATGGAGGATGAAGTTGGAGCAGCAGATGAAGGATTTCCTGCAGTCGGGGCACTCGCAGGACTTCCCTTACCGGTGCCTCCGTTGGTGTCGGGCCAAGTGAGAGCGGTCTGAGAAGCTCTTCCCACACTGGAGACACTTGTAAGGCCTCTCCCCAGTGTGGATGCGCTGGTGGATGATGAGGGTAGAGTTGCGTTTGAAGCCCTTCCCGCATTCTGGGCAGCGGAAGGGCCTCTCATCCCTGTGAATCCGCTGATGGCTGAGGAGAACTGAGCTGGTCTGAAAACTCTTTCCACACTCAGAACACTAGTAGGGCCGTTCCCCAGTGTGGGTCTGCTGGTGGCGGATCAGGGTGGAGCGCCGCCCGAAGCTCTTCCCACACTCCAAGCACCTGTAGGGTTTCTCCCTGCCGTGAAGCTCCTCAAGGACCCCCACCTCCAAGTCCCAGCTGAAGCTCTGGGTGCCTTCCTGGTGCACAGTGGGTCTTTCCCCCTCAGAGAACTCTGGGCTTGGCATGCTGCCCCTCCTTGCGCAAGATCTCCAGGACTGTTCCTCCTTGTTGGATTCCTGTGCCGTGGAGTAACTCAGAACAGCCTCTTCCACAAGATTCTGCAGGAGGTATGTGTTCTCCCCGCTCTCCAACCTCAGCTCATTTTCTGGGGCAGGAAGCACAAGGAGAGGATGGGATTTGCCTCCGTGCCAGAGGGAAGAGGAAGGAAATCCGCTCCAATCCATCCCCAGCAGGACGGTGTCGGCAGCGGGATTGTCCTGCAGCCAGGGGTGATGCTGCTCTTGGAGGAGAAGAGAGGGGTAAAGGGCAGTGACTTCCTCCTCACCAGCCTGGGGGTCCTGGAACATCTTCCTCTTCATCAAAGCCTCCTCCTTTATCCAGCCAAGGTTTGGGAATGGGAAATCCTGGTTTAGGGGGAAAACAAGGTGTGAGCAGGTTGGTTTGGGGGCTGCTCCTGTCCAAGCCTGTCTGTAGAAGTCACCAGGTGTATCATGAATGTAAAACCTCTAAAACACTGTTCTGGTTTTAACTG
>NW_026630981.1:0-1234 GCF_030028575.1 Malurus melanocephalus
AGTCACATTTTATTTACAGCTTTGATGGGAAATTTGGTTTCTTATCTGATTTTGTCTCTACTCCTCGAGCCTGTAAGGTGAGTGTCAGACAGGGAGCAAAGGCAGCAGAGGGTGAGCACAGAAAGAGGAAAATCAAGGAATGCAGGAATTCAGGAATTCAGGAATTCAGGAATTCAGGAATTCAGGAATGCAGGTAGGTGTGTGAACAGCAAAGGCAGCAGAGGATGAGCACAGAAAGGGGAAATCGAAGAATTCAGGAATACAGGAATGCAGGAATCCAGGCAGGTGTGTGAATAGCAAAGGCAGCAGAGGATGAACAGAGAGAGGGGGAATCTAGGAATTCAGGAATGCAGGAATACAGGAATGCAGGAATACAGGAATGCAGGAATCCAGGAATACAGGAATGCAGGAATTCAGGTGAATAGCAAAGGCAGCAGAGGATGAGCACAGAGAGGGGAAATCGAGGAATGCAGGAATGCAGGAATACAGGAATACAGGAATACAGGAATTCAGGAATACAGGAATACAGGAATTCAGGAATACAGGAATACAGGAATTCAGGAATGCAGGAATGCAGGAATACAGGAATGCAGGGAGGTGTGTGAATAGCAAAGGCAGCAGAGGATGAACACAGAGAGGGGAAATCGAGGAATTCAGGAGTGCAGGAATGCAGGAATACAGGAATTCAGGAATACATGAATTCAGGAATGCAGGAATTCAGGAATACAGGAATGCAGGAATCCAGGCAGGTGTGTGAACAGCAAAGGCAGCAGAGGGTGAACACAGAAAGGGAAATCAAGGAATGCAGGAATACAGGAATTCAGGTGAATAGCAAAGGCAGCAGAGGGTGAGCACAGAAAGAGGAAAATCAAGGAATTCAGGAATGCAGGAATTCAGGAATGCAGGAATACAGGAATACAGGAATGCAGGAATACAGGAATGCAGGAATGCAGGAATACAGGAATCCAGGAATACAGGAATGCAGGAATCCAGGAATACAGGAATGCAGGAATTCAGGCAGGTGTGTGAATAGCAAAGGCAGCAGAGGATGAACACAGAGAGGGGAAATCGAGGAATTCAGGAATGTAGGAATGCAGGAATACAGGAATATAGGAATTCAGGAATGCAGGAATTCAGGAATTCAGGAATTCAGGAATGCAGAAATCCAGGTGTGTGAACAGCAAAGGCAGCAGAGGATGAACACAGAAAGAGGAAAATCAAGGAATTCAGGAAT
>NW_026630982.1:0-1256 GCF_030028575.1 Malurus melanocephalus
AAAAAAAAAAAAAAAACCCACAAAAAACAATTGGGTATAAGTTAGGTCCTTTATGCAGGTAAAATATCTGGTGAATGGCTCTGTGCAGGGTTCATGACCTCCCTCTGGGAATTGGAACTGGAACAGAGAGATCTCTACTGAACTCTCTCCTGGGGAATCAGCCTGGGGGCTGTGGAGGGGATAAAGGGATGTGCCAAATGCAGGCATGGACAGCTATGGAAGGGAAAATACAGGAAGGAATTCCTTTCTCCAGAGGTTCTTAAAATCCTGCTCAAGGTTTATTGSACCATTGTATAAAAAGGGGCTCCTCTGCTGCTGAGTCATGACCTTGTTCTTTTTTTTTCGTGCATCTCTGGAGACAATGACAAAGTTTTAGCTCTGGATGTGCTGCTGAGGAGCAGGTTCTTTTTAGGAAAAAAAGAGCTGCATGGTGCCACGTTTGTGCTAATGAATAATTTACTGGCACATGCTAAGGCAAGGTTTGCTAATTGGTCTTTTGTCAGAAAGGTTTCATTTGAATCTATTATTTTTTCTGTGTAATTTTAACACCAACATTGCTTGTAGGTAGAACTGATGGATTTTAAATTCCCCTGAAGGAGGAAAGGCACRTGCTGCCACTTCATTTGGGGACAGGAACACCCCTGAGACCAAGAGAACCCTGAGCTCTGTCCTGCCCTCAGCCTTTGGGTCTGCCTCCCAAATCCATTGAGCCTCTCTGTAATCTGAGTGCCCACAATGAGGAGCTTTTGCATTCTGGATGTGGGTGTTACATTCTGGGTGTGGGTGTCACATTTTGGGTGTGGGTGTCACATTTTGGGTGTGGGTGTCACATTTTTGGATGTTGGTGTCCCATTCTGGTTGTGTGTATCACATTCTGGGTGTCTGGGTGTCCCATTTTGTATGTCTGGATGTCACATTCTGGGTATAGGTGTCCCATTCTGGACATGATGTGGGTGTCACATTCTGGGTGTTGGTGTCACATTCTGGATGTCTGGGTGTCATATTCCAGTTGTGGGTGTCACAATCTGAACATGGCTGTCACATTCTAAATGTGGGTGTCACATTCTGGGTGTCTGAGTGTCACATTCTGGATGTCACATTCCAGTTGTGGGTGTCACATTCCAGATGTGGGTGTCACATTCTGGGTGTCCCATTCCAGATGTGGGTGTCACATTTCAGAAGTTGGTGTCACATTCTGTGTGTCTGGGTGTCACAGCAGAGCTGTTCCACCATTTCTGCCCAGGCTGAGGTTCCTC
>NW_026630983.1:0-1281 GCF_030028575.1 Malurus melanocephalus
GGCAGATTGTTCAAGGAGCAGGCTAATTTATTTCTAATTTATTTCTAATTTATTTCTAATTTATTGCTTCTTTTAGGCTGATGGCCTTTCTGGAGCGTGACACAAGGCACACGATACTGATATTTGGGGTTTGGTCACTATGATTTTATTGTACTGCCTGTCTGTAAAAACTTCACGCAGTAACTTTTGTTGGCTGAGTGTGGTATGTGGTATTTTGGTACAAGGAATGTGGAATGATGTAAAATACAACATTAGAAAATAGTGACATCCTTTTAAAAACAACACAGGTGATGGCAAGCAAAAAAACAGAGGAGAACAACAACTTATACTTTGATTTGATCACAGAATTTCAACAAAATGCTTGATAAAGAGATGGATTCCTCAGGTTGCTGGTGGGTTTTCAGAACAGCCATCACTCCTGTGGCTTCTATCAGTCTTCATTTGCCTGTGGAAAATTAAGAATTATAGCTTTCATCATGGATTAGAGTATAAAAGTGAAAATAATGACAGCCCCTAAAAAAAATCCAAATGAAGGAAACCAAAGCAAAACAAAGCAAAACGGGGACAAAAAACAAACAAACAAAAAAGACAAACAAACAAACAAACAAAACCAGAAAAAAGTCAAAACGAAAACACAAAAATAAAAACAAAACCAAAACCAAAACAAAAACATAAAACAAACAAAATGAAACAAAACAAACAAAAAAAAAGACAAACCAAAAAAACCACACCAAAAAGCCCTAAAAATAACTTCCGAACAACCGAAAAAAACACAGCCAACTATAAATCCATCGTTAAGAAGACTCTGATTACAGTTGGACAGCCAAATAACTGAGCTCAAGAGTAAGAACCATAGATAAATATTTCCTAGGGTTGCAGTTAAAGTAATTTAGTAATTAGATGTTTTTAATTGCTGTCACTTCACGTGCCCTCAGCAGCACCAGACAACCCCATCAACAAGAAAATTAGTTTATACTTTTTATCCAGCTTCTTTTCCACCAAATCATTATGATGGCTGCCAAGTGAAGTTGTAATATCTGTGGATCACACCATTTTTCTCTCTGGGAAATATCTGTGATCTGCTTCTCATTCCAAATCCCAGGAAAGAAGGGGAAGCAGCAGATCCAGAAGCATCCCTGTGGGCTCAGTCACCACAGGATTCCCAAAATGTTGTGCTGCAACACTGAGATTCACTGAGATGCTGCCTAATCCCAACCTAACCCATGTCTTGACCTGAATTTCATCCACCACGCTTAGATCTAAATATTTAAAGGCACAAAA
>NW_026630984.1:0-1272 GCF_030028575.1 Malurus melanocephalus
ACGTTGGCAGCTCCAGAGATTGTGTTCCCTCTGCCCCAAGTGCTGCTGAGCCCCTAAACTGTTTCAGAAAACACCTTTGCTCTGCTTCCTTCTCATCTGAGTGTCAATAACCGAAAACAAACCCAGAAACCTCAGGAACAGCATTGGGTTGGTGCAAGTGGAAGCTGGGCCAGGACAAGGTCAGATTGGATTTCAGGGAAAGGTTCTTCTGTGTCCACAGGGTGCTGGCACTGCCCAGGCTCCCCAGGGAATGGTCCCGGCCCCGAGGCTGCCAGAGCTCCAGGAGCGTTCGGACAGCGCTGCCAGGGATGCTCAGGGTGGGATTGTTGGGGGATCTGGGCAGGGACAGGAGCTGGATCAATGATCCCTGTGGGTCCCTCCCAACTCAGGATGATTCACTGTCCCATTCCACAGATCTGTACCCATCTAGCAATGCCATCRCCCTCCTCTGTCCAGCGGTCTGGGGAAGGATGGCGCTGGTGCAGAACCTCAGGACTATT
This sequence comes from Malurus melanocephalus, assembly GCF_030028575.1. Classification (NCBI taxonomy): domain Eukaryota; kingdom Metazoa; phylum Chordata; class Aves; order Passeriformes; family Maluridae; genus Malurus; species Malurus melanocephalus. The sequence continues at coordinate 501 of NW_026630984.1, forward strand.
TCAATTTACCAACCCAAAAATCCAGCAGGACAAAGAAACAGCCATTGCTGTATTTCCCCCAACACTGCTTCGGTTCCTTGCATGTGACAGATTGCAGACACAGCAGGGCTTGGTCCCCTGCCTCTGTAGCACCCCATTTCCTCCCTTCTAACTCTCTTGCAGCTCAGCACCCAGGCAACCAGGCCAGGTCTAATTCATTTTAATTGGAATTAAACAAATTTTTCACAGAATCATGGGACATCCTGAGTTTTGGTAGATTCCTTCACCGGGCCCTGTTTCCTGTCCATTCACAGCWCTGCCAAATGGGAGGTAACCAGGTGCACCAGGGTCACTCCACCATCAAGGGAAGCACCAGAGCYCTCCCAGGATGATTCAGAGCCAAGGTGGAATGAATTACCCCACAGACCTGCCTGTCTCTCCATTAACTGGCACCCAAGGAGACCAGACTCCTTGAGAACCTCTCCTCACTGCCTAAATTTGGCTGCACGAATCCACCCCTGCGTGTTGCTGCAGATAAACATTCAATTGGATTGCAACACGCCGCCGCCTCTCGCAGCTCCTTTTGTTCTTCCCTTTGTTTACCTCTTACCGTGGAGAGATTGTGGTTTCCGCATCTCGGATTTTTCAAAGGAAAAATTCTGACACACAAATATGTATTCCAGTTGACTCTGAAAACAGCTCTGRATTTTAGCAGTGGACAATGTGTGCATTATCAGCCACTCCTGGGCTCCATCCAAAGCTCGTCGGGAGCAGCAGGAGTCCTTCTGCTGGG
>NW_026630985.1:0-1198 GCF_030028575.1 Malurus melanocephalus
AAAAAAAAACCAAAAACGGGAAAAACAGGAAAAAAAAACGGGAAAAACAGAAAAAAAAACCGGGAAAAACAGAGCCACTCCAATCCCATTTCAAATTCCCGATTTTCCCATTTTTTCCCCTTTTTTCCCATTTTCCCCCCAATTTTCCCATTTTTCCCAATTTTCCCGATTTCCCGGATTTTTTTGGGTTACCCATTTCAGTCCCGGAACACTCCAAAAATCCCGGAATTCCCGGGAAATCGGGAAAAACCGGAGCCGCTCCAATCCCGACTCCATCCCTGGTGTTCCCACCCCGATTTTCCCATTTTTTCCCATTTTTCCTGTTTTTTCCCCATTTTTCCCATTTTTTCACTCACCCCAACCCCAGGACAGCCCAAAAATCTCGGAATTCACCTCGGGAACTCTCAGAATTCCCGAAAAAACGGGAAAATCAGAGCTGCTCCAATCCCGACTCCATCCCTGGTTTTCCCACCCCGATTTTCCCATTTTTTCCCTTTTTTTTTTTCCATTTTTCCCAATTTTCCCCATTTTTTCCCCATTTTTTCACCCACCCCAGCCCCGGGACACCCCTCTGGTCCCCGGGAATGCGTCAGCAGCGCTCGGAATTCCCGGGAAATCCCAAAAAACCGGAGCCGCTCCCTTCCCGTTTTTTCCCGTTTTTTTTTTGTTTTTTCCCAAATTCCCCATTTTTTCACCCATTTTTCACCCACCCCGGCCCCGGGACACCCCTTTGGTCCGCGGGAATGCGTCAGCAGCGCTCGGAATTCCCGAAAAAACGGGAAAAACCGGAGCCGCTCCATTCCCGTTTCAATTCCCGATTTTCCAATTTTTTCCCAGTTTTTCCCAAATTTTTCCCATTTTTTCCCAATTTCCCCATTTTTCACCCACCCCAGCCCCGGGACACTTTGGCGGTCCCCAGGAATGCGTCAGCAGCGCTCGGAATTCCCGGGAAATCGGGAAAAATCGGAGCCACTCCATTCCCGTTTCAATTCCCGATTTTCCCTTTTTCCCGATTTTTTCCCATTTTTTCTGGTTTTTTCCCAATTTTCCCATTTTTTCCCCATTTTTCACCCACCCCAGCCCCGGGACACCGCTTTGGTCCCGGGAATACGTCACCAGCGCTCGGAATTCCCGAAAAAACGGGAAAAACCGGAGCCGCTCCAATCCCGTTTCAATTCCCGATTTTCCCTTTTTTCCC
>NW_026630986.1:0-1211 GCF_030028575.1 Malurus melanocephalus
ATCTGCGCCCAGTGCTCTCGGCCGGGGCCGTCGGCGTCGCTGCCCACGCGGCACAGCCCGATCACCTCGTTGTGCCCGATGCTGAGGGGTCAGAAAGACCCTAAAAATCCCGAAAATCCCCAAAAAAATCCCGCCCAAAATACCCAAAAAAACCCCAGTATGGAAAATCCCAAAAATGACCCAAAAAAACCCCAAAATGACCCCAAAATGGCCCCAAAACGGCTCCATTTGTGTCGCTGCTCGATCACCTCGTTGTCCCCAATGCTGAGGGGTCAGGGGGGGGCAGGGGTACCCCAAAATCCCCAAAAATCCCCCAAAAATCCCGCCCATATTACCCCCAAAAAATCCCGGTTTGGAAAATCCCAAAAATGACCCAAAAATGACCCCAAAACAACCCCAAAACGGCCCCATTGACATCACAGCCTGATCACCTCGTTGTGCCCGATGCTGAGGGGGTCAGGGGTACCCCAAAATCCCGAAAATCCCAAAAAAGTCCCGCCCGAAATACCCCCAAAAAATCCCGGTTTGGAAAATCCCAAAATGGCCCCAAAAAAACCCAAAATGACCCCAAAATGGCTCCATTTGTGTCGCTGCTCGATCACCTCGTTGTGCCCGATGCTGAGGGTCAGAGGGACCCTAAAAATCCGGAAAATCCCAGAAAAATCCCACCCAAAATACCCCCAAAAAATCCCGGTTTGGAAAATCCCAAAATGACCCCAAAAAAACCCAAAATGACCCCAAAACGGCCCCAATGACATCACAGCCCGATCACCTCGTTGTGCCCGATGCTGGGGGGGTTTAGGGGGTCAGGGGTACCCCAAAATCCCGAAAATCCCCAAAATCAAAAAAAAAATCCCGCCCATATTACCCCCAAAAAACCCCTGGTTTGGAAAATCCCAAAATGAGCCCAAAATGACCCCAAAAATCCCCCAAAATCACCCCAAAACGGCCCTAAATGATCCCAAACTAATTCCCAGTTTGTCCCAGTTTGTCCCAGTACAAACCAGTCACACCCAACAATGACGATGAAGTTTTTGTTGTCGTGGAGAAAATTTAAACGAGGAACGTCCCATTGCTCAGGAATGACCCCAAAACGGCCCCAAATCACCCCAAAAACCACCCCAAATTATCCCAAATTCCCCTGAAATCACCCCAAATCCCCTCCCAGTCCATCCCAGTTTGTCCCAGTCCGTCCCAGTTTGTCCCAGTAC
>NW_026630987.1:0-1283 GCF_030028575.1 Malurus melanocephalus
CTTGAGATGGGGGAGCATCGTCCCGGAGGCATTGCCCTGGTGGGCTGCATTGTCCCGGGGGTCTGCATCACCCTGGGAAAGGGGGAGAATCGTCCCGGAGGCATTGCCCTGGTGGGCTGCATCACCCTGGGAACGAGGGAGAATCATCATCCTGGGGGCATTGCCCCGATGGGCTGCGTCACCCTTGAGATGGGGAATCAGCGTCCCGCGGGCATTGTCTGGTGGGCTGCATCACCCTGGGAATGGGGGCAAATCGTCCCGGGGGCATCACCCCGGTGGGCTGTATCACCCTGGGGGTCTGCATCACCCTGGGAATGGGGAATCATAGTCCGGGGGGCATCACCCTGGGGGTCTGCATCACCCTTGAGATGGGGAATCATCGTCCTGGGGGCATTGCCCTGTGGGCTGCATTGCTCCGGAGGGCTACATCACCCTGGGGGTCTGCATCATCCTGTGAACGGGTGAGAATCGTCCCGGGGGCATTGTCTCGGTGGACTGCATCCCTGGGAAATGGGGAGCATCATCCTGGGAGCATTGCCCCGGTGGGCTACATCACCCTGAGGATGGGGAATCATCATCTCGATGCAGTGCATCACCCTTGAGATGGGGCAGCATCGTCCTGGGGGCATTGCCCTGAGGGTCTGCATCGCCCTGGGGATGGGGAATCATCATTCTGGGGGCATTGCCCGGTGGGCTGCATTGTCCCGGTGGGCTACATCACCCTGGGGATGGAGGGGTCATCATCCCGGGGACATTGCCCTGGTGGGCTGCATCACCCTGATGGGCTGCATCACCCTGGGAATGGGGGAGAATTGCCCTGGGGGCCTGCATCACCCTGAGGATGGAGGAGAAACATCCTGGTGGGCTGCATCACCCTGGGCATGGGGAATCATCGTCCTGGGGACATTGCCCGGTGGGCTGCATCACCCTGGAGATGGGGGAGCATCGTCCTGGGGGCATTGGCCGGTGGGCTGCATCACCCTGGGGGTCTGCATCACCCTGGGAACGAGGGAGAATCATCCCGGGCGCATTGCCCTGGTGGGTTGCATTGCCCTGGGAACAGGGAGCATCGTCCCGGGGACATTGCCCGGTGGGCTGCATCACCCTGGGGTTCTGCATCACCCTGGGAATGGGGAATCATAGTCCCGGGGGCATCGCCCTGGGGGTCTGCATCACCCTTGAGATGGAGGAGCATCATCCTGGGGGCATTGCCAGGTGGGCTGCATCGCCCTGGGGTTCTGCATCACCTCAGGGGTGCTGCCACGTTGCTCCGGGGGTGTGCA
>NW_026630988.1:0-1221 GCF_030028575.1 Malurus melanocephalus
TCTCCAAACTTACAGGGGTGCAGGACTGAACTGTGCTTGGCTACAAGCTCAAACCCAAATTCTGTTAGCAAAGGCACTGGAAATCAGGGCCATATTTTGAAATTCTGGGTAGGACAGGCTTCAGTTAAGCAACTTCAAGCAGAGGTGGGTGAAGATGTTGCTCATCTGTTCCATTCTCCTGGCTGATCCTCTGGATACTCCAGAAATGCATCATCTAAAGGTTCTTTTTATGCCTCTGTGGCAGAGGGTGAATCTCCAGCCCCCACAGCCCAGCTTTTCTGGGGTTTGGGGTTTGCCAATGAGCACCTGTAAACAAAACCCCTTTGTGCTGTTGTGGGGAAAGCAGTACTTGAGCTACCCTTGAAAATACAAATGCTGATTCCAGCTGGAAGAGAGCAAGGGTGTAATCCCCATGAATTTTCCACCTGATTCAACCAATTCTGAGGCAAAATTCAACCACAAAATGTCAGAGCAGGAAATGTTTCAGCCAATCCTATCTCTTGGGCTCCTGGGCTCTGTTTGCCTTTGTTTGGCTCTACCTTCTCGCTGCCCTCCTTGTTCTTGCTGCTTCTCCTTGTACTCCCCCACTCCCATCTCTTTTCCAGCTCATGTTTGCATCAAAAGAAGGACTTAATCCAAGGAATTGTGACCAGCAGGACAAGGGAGAGGATTCTGCCCCTCTGCTCTGCATTTGTGAGACCCCACTGGGGTGCTGTGTCCAGATTTGGGGTCCCCAGCACCAGAAGGATGTGGATCTGCTGGAGCAAGTCCAGAGGAGGTCACGGAGATGCTCAGAAGGCTGGAACACCTCTGCTATGGGGACAGGCTGAGAGAGCTGGGAGTGTTCAGCCTGAAAAACCCTCTGGGGAGAACTTCTAGAACCTTCCAGTGCCTAAAGGATCTCCAAGAGAGCTGGAGAGGGAATTCTGAGAAGGACATGGAGGGGTGATGGCTTTAAACAAAAAGAGGGTAGATTTAATATAAGATATATTAAAAAGAAATTCTGTACTATCAGGGTTCTGAGGTCCTGGAACAAGTTGCCCATGGAAATTGTGGATTCTCCATCCCTGGAAGGGTTCAGACCCAGGTTGGATGGGGCTTCGAGCTACCTGATGCAATGGATGGCATCCCTGCCCGTGGCAGGGGCTTTGAACTACATGATCTTTAAAGCTCCTTCAGCCCAAAGCATTCTATGATTCTGTGGTATTTATCTCTCAGCTG
>NW_026630989.1:0-1308 GCF_030028575.1 Malurus melanocephalus
GATGGTGGTGATGGCAGTTTCTAAATAAACTAAATGTTTATGTTAAATGTTTATGCAGGAATGGCATCTAAATAAGTCATGCAAAACAGTAATTTCAGGATCTCTTCTCATCTGAATATTCTGTGAGCTTCTGTAGGAAAGACTGTGATAATGAGATCCTATAGCTGGAGACAAGCTTGATGAAAATTAGGTGCAGATCTTTAGGAATTTTTCTTTTACAACAATTTCAGGCATTTAAACAAAACTGGTTTTAGGGTTCAAGTAGATATCCATTGAAGAAGTGTTACAACAGGCTGGTTTACCAGTGGATAATTTCTGAAGAAATAATGACCACAGTGATATTATGTGTGTGTGGGTCAGGATTAATCTGCTAAATGTGGATATTTGAGGATAGAGGTGTGCTGTGTCATAAAAGACATCTTCTATTGAACAAAATTCTCCTAGCAAGCTGCAAAGCCTGCCTTGCAGGAAAATAAAACTTCCAATTACTGTGATTAGGTGACAGCAGGAGTTGATTCAAAATGTTTTAAGAATATTGAAGGGTAAGAATAATTGACTGTTATTTTCCAGGAGACACAAGTGGCTTGGTGCATTTTTTTGACTTTCCAGGATATCATTCTTATTCTTACTGGAGCTGGCATATCTGAGCAGCAAATCCTTGTGGAAACTGGGTTTTACCTCTTGTAACACATTTTAAGTCTTGGGGCACCTGGGTAATATTTGTATGCAATTCAGAGAATGATTTTGCAAAGGACTCCTGATTAATTTATTAAAAAAATACTCTTAGGTAATGTTGTGCAGTAAGATTTTAGAACAATAGCCCCACTGAGAACCAGAGTACGAGTGGGTGAAGTCAGTGCATGTCTCAAAAATAATTCTCTTAGGCCCTGGGTGAGTGTTTTACCCTGTTGAGCAGTGATTTAACCACTGAGGTGAGTGTTTTACCCTGTTGAGCAGTGATTTAAGCACTGAGGATTTTCCACAGACACCCAGACCCTGCTGGATTTGATGGACACGAGCAGCCACTTGCAAGCTGAACATGTGGTTAAGTGCTTTCCTCAGCAGGGGCTCTGGCTGAGTTTTGAATGTCACTGTTATATGTCTTYCCAATAGAAGRAAAATATGTTTTCTGCCTCTCTTTATTACAGAATCTGTTCATTCTTTTTGACATTCTTATGCTCCCTTTTCCCATAAGAAATTAAATTGCCTTTCCCATGACTTCCTTTTCTACTCCAGCAGTAACTCCATCTTTGAAAAGAGGCTCAGGGATGGAAGGAAGCAGAAGAAGAACAGATGAACTGTTAAAAA
>NW_026630990.1:0-1248 GCF_030028575.1 Malurus melanocephalus
GGAAATTGGGGGATTGGGAATGGAAATGGGATGGGAAATTGGGGGATTTGGGATTGAGAATGGGATAGGAAATTGGGGGGATTGGGATTGGGAATGGGGCTGGGAATTTGTGGGGTTTGGGATGGGAATGGGGCTGGGAATGGCCCAGGTGGGGTTTGGGATTGGGAATGGGAATGGGATAGGAAATTGTGGGGTTTGGGATTGGGAACGGGCTGGGAATTTGTGGGGTTTGGGATGGGAATGGGGTTGGGAACGGCCCAGGTGGGGTTTGGGATTGGGATTTTTGCATTTTCCCAGCTCACCCCGGCCCCGCTCCTTGCTCCGCCGGTACTGGGACAATTCCTTGGCGTAGTCGTCAAAGTCATCGTCACCCAGCGGCTCCTCGGGGTCGCAGTACTGGGAACAGAGGGAATTCTCGGGGAATTCTCAGGGAATTCTTGGGGAATTCTCGGGGAATTCTCGGGGAATTCTCATCAGGGAGCAGTGGGAAAGGAGGGAAAGACCCCAAGGCTCGGGGGGTTGGGATTGTGGAGCTGTGCCCTGGAACCGCCCCACCTTTCCCATGGGATTGATCCCTTCCATCCCATCTTTTTGAGGGATCATCCCCGGCCATTCCCACCACGGGAGCAGGGAACACCGGGATGGGGTCAGAACCCCAGAACAGGGTCAGAACCCCGGGATGGGGTTGGGATTTTAGGATGGGAACGGAACCCAGGATGGGGTCAGAACCCTGGGATGGGGTTGGGATTTTAGGATGGGAACCCCGGGATGGGGTCGGAACCCCGGGATGGGAACCCCAGGATGGGGTTGGAATCTCAGGATGGGAACCCCAGGACAGGGTCAGAACCCCGGGATAGGGTTGGGATTTTAGGATGGGAACCCCGGGATGGGGTCAGAACCCCGGGATGGGGTTGGGATTTTAGGATGGGAACCCTCGGATGGGGTCAGAACCCTGGGACAGCCTCAGAACCCCAGGATGGGGTCAGAACCCTGGGATGGGGTTGGAATCTCAGGATGGGAACCCTCGGATGGGGTCAGAACCCCAGGATGGGGTTGGAATTTTAGGATGGGAATCCCAGGATGGGGTCAGAACCCTGGGATGGGGTCAGAATCTCAGGATGGGAACCCCAGGACAGGGTCAGAACCCCGGGACGGGGTTGGGATTTTAGGATGGGAACCCCGGGATGGGGTCAGAACCCCGGGATGGGGTCGGAACCCCGGGATGGGGTTGGGATTTTAGGATGGGAA